>NC_089851.1:62279985-62357485 GCF_036373705.1 Amia ocellicauda | reverse complement strand
AGGGGATTAATTGAGACTTAAAAGCCAATTTGCCACGTGAAGTGAAACACAATGTTAAGGTTAAAGAGACATCTCTACTCCAGCAGGAGGAAGGCTTTGTGATTGCATGACAAAGGCAAAAATAAAGTGCAGTTTAAATTAATGTCTCTTTATTATCTTTTCACAGGGCCTACCATTCATGCTTGCTTGGAATAGAGTGTGAATTATTGTTCTAACAGGAGAAATAGTTCCTGTCCAATTAGCAGTGCAGCCGCCATTGTTACGATGCTGTACAGTATGCAAGTCTTTCATCCCACTGAGGAAAATGGGCTTCATCTTTAGTAAACAAAAAGACGTGAAGCCACACGCGTTGGTCTTTTCATCTTGTAAATCCGAACATGAACTGGTTTATCTATTATAAGCACATCCGTAAATAGGGTTATCCCAACAGGAGCACAATCATTTATATTATTTTCATTTGTTTTAAATATTATCCCCAGCTTCGGTCCCGTGAGAGAATATCATTAGGGAAAAGCCTTAATTGGCTTAATTGTATAAATAAGTGGCTTATTCAGAACATTTGAAAAACACAAACTTTGAATGCAACCCTCATTACCCTGTATCTGCAAGTATCTGTAGCACCAGATATTATTTCTATATGATGTGTTATTTTTATACCAGTCTATATGATATACCCTCTACTAACTAGGGTTTAAGATTTTTATCACCTGATGTCATTTTGATCATATTTGGAGTTGATTTCATAATACACTAGAACATGCTCAATTAGTCATTTAAAAAGAAGATTTGACCTGATTGGATTGTGTGGCCAATATTATAGCATCGGCTGCTCATGTTAAATAACTCCCTTATATTGTGTTTCAGACTATATATGGAAAAAACATTTAAACTCCTGCTCAGCGTGTGGTGGGGAGCATGCTGCCACACAGGTCCTGCCATGGGCCACTCCCCTAGAAAAGTCATACTGTCCCTGTGTTGTCCTCAAAGCCTGCTTCATAACAGATATCTGCCCTTACAATTACAGCACACACATATGAAGGAACTAAACCTTTCAAACCTTTAAAAAATTATAACAATGTGAAAATCTACCTTTATTAGTTGCACAGTAGTTACAATGTATTTACATAGTAGTTACACATAAGAACAGTGTAATTATGCACTATTACAGTGTACTTAATGTGTACAATGATTAATGGTGTATATAAGTACAAAGTTGTAACTATGTAACTAAGATGCTTAATTACACTGCTCTTATGAGTAACTACAGATGTAGCTACTGAGTACCTACTATGTAAATACACTGTAACTGGGAGACTTATTGTGTGTTAAGTGTTACCCAATTATTATAACCCCCTACTACTTAAGTCACCACATTATATAGAGACACAATGATTCTTTACTGCAGTCCGTTTTTCTTACTGTAATATTATCACCGTTAATTATTTAAAAAGGTGAATAAACTCCCGTGGCCCCTGCGTTCAGTCTGACAGGTCAGTGGTTGGTCATCTGCTCCTTAATTATACCTTCACACTGTAGGTCTAATTTAGTCAGAATGATATCCAGCGCGTTACTCTTCTCTGCGCAATCTCAGAGCGCTGCTGTCAAAACACTGGAGTCCCGCTTAAGTGGAGGAGATTGGAGTCAAAGCCTAAATAAACCATAACTGGAGTTTTGCTGTCATCTGTGTTATTTTAGCTGCTGTTGTTGGGACTTATTTTCAAACAATGGGGACAATGTGTCTGAATCATTTCATTGAGGGGTTACAGGGGATCTGTGGGGCTTTTAACAGACGAACGACACACATATCTGCTCAACTCTTAAAAGCTCAGAAGGCAAAAGCTGACATAATCTCTGTGAAGATGTAAGTGTTTTGGGGATGGTTATTAAAAGCTCTAATTTAAAACCGATTTGGCACTTGACAATGAATGATGTAAAAGAGATCCATTTCTTGTTGTAACCGTTCACAAGCACAACAAGCAACGTCATTATGGCAATAGAAAGAATATTTCTGTCATCCGTGAATCATAACTCCTCTTTCTTTCATTCCAAGGTCCCCATTATTCCTGGCATTCAGGGAATGTATTACCTCGCTGCTGAACTGTGCGCTGTTGAGTCACCGCACACGCTTGTGGTGGCAGGATGGGCTGAAATCATTATCCCAGCCTTCACACGTTTGAAGCATCTCTTCTGAGGGAATTACTGTTGCATAAATGTGCAGCAATTTATTTTGTGAAAAGAAATGCTCTATTGTTATTTGTGTACATCTCTACTTTCTGTATTGAATCGTGCAGACGTTAATAAAAAGAGGTTTCACAGCTTCTAATACTTTTACTTTTAGGCTCAGGTAGATTTGAATGAAATACAGATAATGTAAGGTTTTTTATTGGCTATGACCTTATAGGATTTTTGTTGTTGTCCTCGATGTAAAATATTTAAAAAAAAATCCAACTTCAGACCCTTTCCAGTCATGTCGCCTGTCAGTTTTCTAACACAGAATTTATTTCTGCTGTGTTGTCGCTCGTCCTAAACACGGCAGCCGGGTCATTCCCTATTTCAGGAGAAACGCAGCCCTCTCAGGTCTGCTGGAATTGCTTTTTCCTTGAAATGAATAAACGGATCATCAGCAGAACATGGAAGAAAAAAATAAATAAATCCCTGAGTCAGGCCTGAAGCACATTCCCACGAGCTGAACAACTCTATTGTAATTTATAATAGCAGCCCATCTCATCGGGTTGGGGATGTATAGAGAGAAAAAACAGATTCCAGTGCAGGATGCTTATTTTAAAAGCTTTAGCTTGAAAAGCATCGAATGAACTGTAGCATGACTTTAATATATTGATTGTCCCTGTAATCTTGAACTGCTGTGGTACTAAAATACACGTCCTAGCCATCCCTCTTGTGTTGTGACTTTTCTGGACTCAATCTCACATCCTTTCTCATCATGATTGAATGGGACCTCCAATCTGACTTATCAGGACATATTTCTGCACTTAATTAATCTTCTTAGATATTACAGTTTTGTTTTTGTTTATATATGAAGATAAAATAAGTCTAAAAAGCATATCAACAAAAGCCCAGGAGAGATAAAGATCTGCCTTCAGATTTTTATTCTACTGATCCTCAGCAGCGGGAATTGGCTAAATCTGAAATGAAAGAGCAGAGACACAAGTAAACATTTTGGGATGGATACCGTCTGATGCGAAGAGACATAGCAAGCATTCATTTCTGCTAAAGGATGTGCCAAATACTTTAAATGTGTAAAAAGATAATTAATATGTACCGATCATTCAATTCCGTACTCAAACTTTATGAGTTACATCACAGCCTTTGAGAATTTTTTTCTTTTTCCTTTCAGAGGAGATATTCAAAACCCACATTGCTCACTGGTGGTCCCCTGATGGTGCCAGGTTAGCTTACGCCACAATCAACGACAGCCTGGTCCCCAAAATGGAGATACCAATTTACACCGGCTCCCTGTACCCTACGGGCAAAGAATACCATTACCCAAAGGTAAGTAGAGGAAAAGTGATTTAATAATAAGCAATACATTACTGGTACTTGCTTGAGAGAGAGAGAGAAAGAGAGAGAGAGAAAGAGAGAGAGAGAGAGAGAGAGAGATTAAGTTTAAATAATTAATGCAGAGTATCTTTTTCAGCGACTGCTAATTCACACCAGAAGTCAACGTGCGCAAACCAATTATAACCATTATTATCTGCTCATACCTGCAGGCTGGCCAAGAAAATCCTGTGATTTTCTTGTATGTCGTTAACCTCAATGGCCCTCCGCACACCATGGAAATGAAGCGGCCCGAGGACCCAAGGATAGGGTACGGGTCCCCGCCGGCTTTCATGCTATTAAACCGGTGATCCCACACAGATGTGTTTTTCTGGTTGCGAGATAGAAATGTATCCTCATATTGTTAGATTCTAATAATGTGTGTGTCTCTGCTTTCTATTGATGGGGTTTCGGGAGGAAGACAACCTCCCCCCCCCCCCCTCCTCACACACACACACACACACACACACACACACACACGTACACCACACACACGTACATGCATGTACACACATACACACACACACACATTTCTTCTTCCTACTTCTATAGGGGTTGTCTAAAGTACTGACATTATGTTAGCTATCTAAGCATTAACTGTATACTTTAGAGGGGAGAGGAACATATTACAAACCTTAAATATATATACAATTAACCAGCACTACTCTCCTCACAGGGAGTATTACATCACAATGGTGAAATGGGCGACGAGCACCAAACTGGCAGTGAACTGGCTGAACCGAGCCCAGAACATCTCCATCATGACCCTCTGTGAGGCCACAACGGGCGTCTGCACTAAGGTACATCTCCTTTAAACTCCCCTCAAACTCCTGATTTGGTTGTCAGTAACGTAGCATGCTTTCAAGGGAGTTTGTAGCGACTGTTTTGATCTTGTTTTCCATTGCAAAAGCTCTCATGCAGAACTATAGATGATTTCCTCTTCCGTTTGACTGCGACTCCCCAAGTAATGAATCTAATTCCAATTAGACCCTGCACTGTGGGTGTACTTGTGATTGTGATTATATATATATATACAGTTAGGTCCATTTATACACAATGACACAATTGTCATCATTTTGTCTCTGTACGCCACCACAATGGATTTGAATGGATACAATCAAGATGTGCTTTAAATGTAGACTTTCATCTTTAATTTGAGGGTAGTTACATCCAAATTGGGTGAACAGTGTAGGAATTACACCCATTTTTATATGTGATCCCACCAATTTTAGGGGCTCAAAAGTATTTGGACAAACTAACATAATCATGAATTAAATTGTGAGTTTCAATACTTGGTTGGAAATCCTTTGCAGTCAATGACTGCCTGAAGTCTGGAACCCATAGACATCACCAGATGCTGGGTTTCTTCCCTGGTGATGCTCTGCCAGGCCTGCACTGCAGCTGTCTTTAGTTCCTGCTTGTTCTTGTTTTGCATCCAGTTTTGCCTCAATTGGAATCAGGTCAGGTGATTGACTTAGCCGTTGCAGAACATTCCACTTCTTTGCCTTCAAAAAGTATTGGGTTGCTTTCGCAGTATGCTTCGGGTCATTGTCCATCTGCACTGTGAAGCGCCGTACATTGAGTTTTGAAGCTTTTGGCTGAATCACATCTTGATTGTAACTACCCTCAAATTAAAGATGAAAGTCTACACTTAAAGCACATCTTTATTGTTTCCTTTCAAATCCATTGGGGTTAATTACAGAGCCAAAATTATGACAATTGTGTTACAAATATTTATGGACCTAACTGTATATAGACACTAGCAAAGAGCAAAGCAGGTAGTGGGACATAAGTTGTCCTAACTTTAATTAAGTAACGTTTCGTAAGAGGAGTCAAGTGTCACGACGCAGCCGCCACTGTGAATACTGACCTCCAGGACTCTCTGATTGTCGTTGCAGAAACACGAGGATGAAAGCGAGGGGTGGCTGCACAGACAGGTGAGCGATGGACATTAATAGCGAGCTATAATTGTGGAAATGTAATTAAGGAACAGTTGTCTAAAACAGTTGAAAATGATTTTCCACACAGAGTTGCATTAGCAGGGGGCGATGAAACTTACCGGTCCATGTCTGTTGATTCTACTGGGTTTGTAGTTTTTGTTGTTTGTTGTGTTTCCTCGTGAAGGAATATTAATGTTCTGAATCACAAGCTAACATCTACCCAATTATCCTTTTCTGCGCAGAACGAACTGCCTTTGTTTTCTAAAGACGGACACAAGATCTTCTTCACCCGAGCCATGCCTCAGGGAGCGAGGGGCAAGTTCTTCCACATTGCCATGTCCTCGTCTCTGGTAAGCTTAGTGCCTTCAGCCTTTAGTGCCTTAGTGCCACACACACACACACACACACACACGTTACTTTCAACCAGCAGATGCCCAGTCCTGTACAGTCATATTTACACCTACATGAATCCTCCAGGGAATCTGTAAGTCTTGAAGTCACTCTTTGGTTTTACTTTAATAATTTTGATTATTATTTGTGTCTTAGCTGATGTTCTTACCCTGGGTGACTGAACAGTAGTCACAGCAAATATTTCTCCCAAAACATGACTTATTACAGTGATTAAGTACAGCATAAATCCTGCTTTAAATCATCTAAAGGCAGAAACAAAATGTTTCCAAAAGCACTTTCTGTGGAAATATCCAATGAGATTCAGTGTTTGTCTGTTTTTATCTAACTTTGTTTTTGTCTTCCCTTCAGCCAAATGCAAGCACTGACAATATACAGTCTATAACGTCTGGAGACTGGGATGTGACAGAGGTCTTAGCTTACAACGAACAACAGCAGACTATGTAAGTATTAGTAGTAGTAGTTGTAGCATTTGTTTTGATATATTGTTTTAATATCTGTTAGCGTTCATTTTCATTCATTTCAGTGCTGTTTCCCGACAGAAAGCGTGCTGTATTTCTCATTCAAGGCTAAGCGGTGGCTCAGGTGGGCGTCTTCCATGTTCCTGTGGAAATCTAGAAACATAAGGGAAACAAATCAAAACAGTGATCATTTTCTGACAGGCTGTTGGCTGGGTGTAATGGCTTGTTTCACACTTCTGTCTACGCTGCGATTATGAATAATTATACTAAGAATTCAACTGCCCACGTTTTGATACACAGCTCTGTACACTATGATGGGATCTGTGCACTGGAAATGAATGCGCAGACAAAAGAATAATTACTGTTTTTGCTTTGCCGAAAGCCTGTATTTGAAGGCTATGACTGAAGCAGGAAGTAGGGTCTCGCTTTGGCATCAGCCTTCTCTTAAAGGGCATGTAAACACTTTTTGGGAAGGTCGTCGATATTGAATTGCTCCTACAGTTTCGTAGAGTCCCTCAAATGAAGAACACTACACTGTACTGCACTGTACTACACACTACTACACTGTGCTGTAACTGTATGAACACCCACAGCTTTCTTTATTCTGATGTTCTGTGCACATCAGCACAGATGTACAGTCTCGCCGTTTGAACACACACAGTTGAAGGGCTAAGATCCACCTGGGATGATCTTCCTCCGACTGCACACCCCTTCCCCGTGCCTGCCAAAGGCTTCTGGCTCTTGGAGCGCCATGCTTCTCCATTGGGACGCAATCATCTGACTCGGTCTGTGAACATCTTTTTAGTACAAAGGGAATAAAATAGAGTAAAAGAGAATTAGTAAAGAACGGGGTTCTCGGAAGTCCCAGAGGTGATGAGATCGTCACTTGTCTCCTTGATTGATAAATAAGCAGTGAAACGAGGTCTCTGTCAGCCTGCCTTGGTTCCCGAGGCCGACTGGATGCTTGGATGTCCCTCGGAGCAGCCCAACACAGTCCAACACAGCACAACACATCACTGCACTTTTTCTTTTCGTATTGTTTCTCACCCCTTTCACAAACACAAGGAACAAAGAGGCTGGAGCCAGAGGAGCTGCGATTGCTCCAGGGATTGATACAGAATTGAATGACTTTTAATTTTCTTCGCACTTTAAGGTGACGCTGATCATTTCAATGTATTTCTTTGTCTTTCTTTTTTCTTGTACAGATATTTCTTGAGTACAGAAGACGATCCTAAAAGGAGGCACCTCTACAGGTAAAGTATGGGGGTTTAAGCTAGAAAACCAGAAACTCATACAGAATTGTAACGAGGCTCCTATGACTTCGAACCTTGTCCTCCCAGAAACTAACTTGGATAGGAAATACAATTTGATCTAACATGGAGGACAGCTGATGAAAATAAAAAAAAGTCAAATTTTCTATTATAATTTGCCATTCATTGGCCCTTTAATTCACTTAATTTGCCATTCACGGGTGGGTCAAGGGTTCAATGATGTCTGGGCTTGGTATTAATACAGTTTGATTTGGCAGTTTCTGAACTGTTTCACCCTTTCCAAAACCCCCGTATTTCAGTGCCAACACCACCGGGACGTTCAACCGGCGCTGTCTCTCCTGTGACCTCTTCGACCGCTGCAATTATGTCAGTGCTTCCTTCAGCCACAGCATGCAATACTTCCTCCTCAGCTGTAAAGGTGAGAGATTTAACATCCAGGCAGGGATTTGGGCCCCTGGTGTCTCCTGCTCCTGTTCTCCTCCTTCCTCACTCCTCAGATCATCCTTGATTTGCCTTCTTTTGCGTGTGCTCTGCTCACCGCTGAGCCATGTCTGAGTATAGATTCCCTGGACTGAAGAGTAGGATGCGCTGGCAGTATAAAACAGCAGATCTTTGGGTTCATCTATTTATATGTGTTTAGTCCTGGGTCTCCTGTTAAGCTTTAAGCAGCAATAATGACAACTCATCATTTGGAAGCATAACAAGTAGCAAACTGTGAGTGAATCGGTTGGTTGATAATAACTGTTGGGATCGAGTTCATTCCCAGAAATAATCTGAGAGAGAAGAATGAAGTTGTTGATACTTGTTGAATGTCACTCTGCTGGGACAACATAATAGACTCCCCAAATGCCCATATCTTCTTGGAATGGATGCGTTAAGGAAAAAACGTGAATGTCAAGATCAAAATGATGTTGTAAGCCAAAGGGATTCCCAGACCCAGAGCCAGCACCACAATGACTGGGTTGGGGTGGTTATTTGCCCAGAGGGAAGAGACAAACCCTGAAAACAAGCCGCAGATCTCCAGACCAGGGCTTGGCGTCCCAATCCAACTCCCCCTCCGGATCAGCTCGGCCACAGGAGAATTAACAGCCTACGTGCAGAGCGAAGGTAGTGATCATATTAACAAACACATTAACGTCTGCCTAAGAGATGGAGAGATGGCTTGCCCTCCTTTTTTGGGCCTCACTCCCTGCCCTGTCCATTAAGCTCTCTTTCCATCTTTCCATCTTTTCTCAGAAGCGCTCAGCTCTTATCAGCGCTGTGACAGGGCCGTCTGAGTTACTGTGGCAGTTAATTTGGTTAGGAGCCTGTTTCTCCTCCGTTTGGGCACGGCAGTCATGGTCCTCCTACATTAATAAGCAGATCTGATCTGATTAAGGCCTCCTGCTTAGATTATTTTACCCGCCAGGAACTTCTATGTTGGCTTTTATTTGGAGAAGAAAGAAACCTTAAAGAGAAGGCTTTTTACATTTGAGAGGCGGTCCCAGACACTTCCTGGGCAAAGTTTCACAGAGATTCTGACTAAACATTACTGTTAATCCACATATCTGTATAAGCAACTGCCATCTTCAGTCTAAATCCCTTAACCCTGTTGTTAAACCTTACCTTAACCCTAAACTAAGCCGCATCCCTCTCCCAGCCCATACAGCACAGTGTGTGAGTAATCCTGCTTAGTTTTTAAGGTTTTAAGGCGGGTTACTTGTGTTCTGGTCACAGTGTCCTCAACGCCAGCTGGTCTCACTCTGCCAGGAAGGCTTGTACCAAAAATTGTAGCAGCCTAATCCCTGAAAAACCTGCTTACATCACTGAGCGCATCTTTCATCGCTGCAGGCCTTGAAGCCAAATACAGTAGTTATGCATTTGATGCAGAGAATTGGATCTGAAAGAAAGGGCACCCATTTTTCCAGAACCACGCGTTCACTATCATTGGGGTAAAAACCGCTTTGGACAGTAATTCTTGTGAGGCGTGGTAATTCTGGGCGGCAGGGTTTGCGATGTTCCTGGCAGCCTCATAACTTAAACTCAGCCAGAGCGCGGGATGTTAGGGTCTGATTTATGCACCAGAGCAAAAGCAGCTGAACTGGCAAATGCCATCGACTGCAATGCCCATAATTAAAAACCCCGTTTATGCTCAACTTCATTTGCCACAGATTTGTCAGTCGGTAAATCGGTCTCCGCTCCGGATCGCACATGTGTTGCCTCCTTAACACCGATGTAGCCTCCGAAAACAGAAAGCAGTGGAAGCAGTCAAGATTAAAAGACCATTCTCCCCCACACCCCCGATCAGTGTCACATCAGACGTGCTTTAATGATGTAAATGCCTTGAAGTGCAGGACGTGCTTTTGACAGACCGTGACATCTGCCAGATGGTCTGTGTGTGTCGAACTGTCAGGGTATTGTTTCTGACAGCCGATGATGTGCCGGGTGAGAACCGCGTGGGTTTGCGGTGTAAGATTTGTCTTGCGAGACAACGTTTATGCTCCATGACCGTCTCGTGTTAACACGAGCGCTCAGGATCGCTTGACATCATGTCAGATTGCAGTGATGCTCACTTCTGTGGAGCTAATGAGGAGATACAATGCAGAACGGATGCTTTAATACATCTGAACTTCTCTGATTGTTTCCCATTATTACCATCATATTTGAATAGTTACTATTATCCACAGATGTTTCATTTCCACGTTATTGTCATAAGGTGAATGAACTCTTGTCCTCAGTACTAATTGAATGATCTTTATGTATTTATTTATTTATTTTCTTACCCCCTGGATGAAATGTGGATGTATTTACTTTGACATTCGCCAGTATTCACGCCATGCATTCACAACTGTGATTCTGTGATTCAGTTTAATACAGAGAGTTCATTAAACTATACGTATTAATCAGTGATATATTTCAGTCAGACTTCATTGAAACCCAGACTAGAGATGTCCTAGTTGATTGAACGGAGATAAAACTGATATAACTTTTGGCCCCTTTCACTTAGTAGGCTAAAGCTTTATTTTTATTTTATTTATTTTGGTCACTGTGCCAAATGTAAAATCTTCCTGATTAAATTATTATTCGAGTCGTCTGTGTCAATTGATCAATTAGCCTCTCCAGTGATAAACCATCACTGCGTTCTCAGTCATGCTTTTAAATCAGCTGCCGGAGTATCAGAGTAATTAATGTGTTTTATTTAAGTATTTGAACTGCCCTGAAACAAAAGTCAGTACAAAGAACTGTTTAAAGACTTATCATTGTGGAAACTAGGAGTAGATTGTGAAAGGGTTCAAATCCCCATGCGATGAATGATTGTGTGATTCTGTTTTTATCTCTGACAGGCCCTGGAGTGCCAACAGTGACCGTACACAGCACCAGAGACGGACAGAGTTGAGTACTGTCACTTTTTTTTACTTGTTTTGTTTGCTGTTATATATTGTTATATATCGAAGGGCATGTATTGCCCATGTGCATCGACACGTCAGCCAAAACTATGATGCCCTTACAAAACGAAGCTGTGTTGCTGAGAAAGGCGATACAAACTTATTGCGTGCAAATAACATGACAACAAACAGTCCTACTGACCTAGAAGACCTAGAAGTCAGTGTCCAGTCCAATATATCCAAACACCCTGGCAGCCCGAAGGAGAGACAGACAAGGTGATTAATTATTGTGTAGCTCGCAGGCATCCACAAGCAATATCAATGTCAATTACCGACACAATCAGAGTAATGCGCACTAAAGTGGTGTTCTATTTTAGGATTAAACATGTGATATAGTCCTAGTAAGATACACCATCTTTGACCGGACCTTTGCAATTGTATTTCCGTTTCGATTTTTAGATTTTTTCCCCCAAATATAATATTAACATTAGTTTTAAATGTTTATAACTGACTTCTTCTGCAATGTATGAATGTTTTCCTTGAGAAAAACATGATTGTCGACATGTCACACACACACACACACACACACAGATAGATCATGTGTAGGAAGACGGTTTCATTCAGGATCTGGATTAAAATCAAAGAGAGGGAAAGAAACAACTGTTGGCTGTATCACCACTGGGATTTTGGTTTTCATTCATGATTCATACACACAGCTCTGCCAACCGTGTTCAGACAGGAAAAATAATATAAATGGAGGAAGCGGTTGTGTTTGTGTTCCCTTGCCTCGGCATCTCTGAATGGCTCCTGCTTGATAACAGAGGAAAACCTATTCATAAAACATATCCCCTGCAAACCGAACTCTGCACAGGAGTCTTTTGCCTTATTTCTGAAAAGGCAGGTCGCTCTGCACCGTTCTGGATAGAAACGCTACCTACACGGGGAGAGAAAGAACGTGTCTGCTTTTGTGCCGTCTGGCCGGGGTTTTTTTAACGACTGTAAAGGAGGTTGTAGTTAATTAATTATTAAAACGCATGAAACAATCAATCAATCAACACTCGTTCCCTTAATTGGCTCAGGATGGGTCGGTCTAAATCGAGAGGCTGTGAGGGATTGTATCTCTTTATCCAGGCCTAAAAGACATCCATTATACAAGGACACCATCAGGAAAATATGGAGTTATAGAGAGACAAAACTTGATCACGGATATTGTAAGAGTTAATCACCAGAGGGCTAGAGTTAACCAACAATACAGAAGAAGCTTAAGGAGTATTGATTTTGAGAACATCTGAAGACTGAATGCCTCTGCCTGATTCGCCATTTCTATCGGCTCGTCTGAACGGCAGGTTAGATGATTTGAGCCGAGTGTTTGAGTGTGGCTGTTCTGCAGTGGTCCTGAGGGCCTGGCAGAGGGGTTTCGCCAGAGACCCGAGGTTTAGCGCAGTAGGAGCAGGATGAGATAGGCAGCCGTATGTCAACAGAAGCCGCAGGAAGCCCACAGATGCTAGTTATGAATTATTCACAGCCCTCGACTGTGGATCGAGCGCGGTGTAATTCCAAGCGAAAGCTTTATTACTTCCATTTCAACAAGACATACCGTACGTTGTAATTTAGTCTCGCTCAGCCTGCAAAACAATCACGCCTCACAAATAGGGGCTGCAAACAGAGACACGAGTGACTCTTTATTTTGTTCCCTTTTCTTTCGCTTTCCCGGGGAACCGCATTGCGAAACTCTTCCAAGTGCATTTACGCAAGAGAGCTTTTTATGATCCCAGCTCACCAAATAACACTGTGGCAAAACATTGCAATAAAGGGAACACAGAGTAATACAATACTGTGGCAGATTCATAGATTCATGGGGACATTGTCCAAACATTGCCAAACAACCTTATCAAATAGCAAGTGCGTAACTGAAGAAAGTAACAACAAATGAGCTGCACTGGTTTCAAAGCAAAATGAAACAATAATCTACTGTATGTATGCATGCAAAATAAGATGAGAATAAGATGTATAGAGACCCAGATAGGGACCTGTGCAATGTACAAAATATATAAAAGAATGATAATGACTCGGGGGAAATGTTTTCTGCAACATTTTTCTTATTTTGCATTGATATTAAACCCAATTTAAACGCGTCACTTCAAACAAAATCTCTCAACTCACAGTTGTCACAAGACATTTTCCAATGCATAACAGATTGCAGCAGATCTACGTGCACATACAACAAGATAAGCATATATGTTAGAAAAGCACAGAATACAGTCCAGTTTCACCCTCTGTGTTCAGACATTTTCTGATGCTGACTTCTTGTCTTTTCCCCAAGTCTGAAATGTTAGTGTAGCCCTCGTATTTGACTCGTATTCATAATAACTCCCTCGCTCCTGAAGGATCCCACTGCATTAGATGAGCTGATACAACTCTGCCATCTGGTGCCCTTGCCATAGATTCCCTGTGAGAGGCGTTTACAGCCACCGCAACAACAAAAACAGAGCTACTCCCTCAACGCAAAAGATACAGAGAAGCAGACTAAGTCTACTCAGCGAGTGGCATTAACATGTGTCGTTGCCTTGATCCTGCAACGGACTGACAGTTGCAGTATCATGTTTTCACACAGAATGCTTTCACTGGTTGGACACTGAGTAGGTCACAACCGCAGAAGCAAACATGTTTAGACAGGTGTCCTAAATGATGCACCTTGCAAAACCCGTCGAGGGCGAGAGCAAGTGAATGTGTGCCGTCCTCGTACGAATGCCCTCCGGGTTTTTATTTGTATCTTTTTTTTTCGCCACAGTAAAAGGTACTTACCCAATCGAGGAGCTTTTAAAAGTGACAGTGTTATAGATTTCAGAAAAGTGTTCGTTTTCTTGTACAGTGGTCGCTGAACTGGAGCGCAACGAGGAAGTGAGGATCACCAACGACTCCATGCAGATGCCCGAAGTGGAGTACAGAGACATCATGATGGGGGACTACGGTGGGTTTCAACCATGGCCCGTCCAGTTCTGATGCCTGCTAAAGCCACCCTGAATACAGACTGTGGTCATGTTGGGATTCTGCGTGGTTTCCAGCCTTGAAATGGCCCATTGTTTGAAGTCACGGATCAATCAGTACCAAAAAGTACCAGAAAGTGATTGATTTCCTTTGGGGAATTGCACAACTGCACAACAACAACACAAAACACCTTCAATAAACTGTCCTTTTTGGTGAATTTATTCTTGATGTTTATTAAGGTCGTGTTTCTTCAGTTCTTCGTCTGACTTGTACTCTTGTCAGCCAGTAACGCATACACAGAACTGAAGACTTTCCCAGCAAAGGGCCACTAGTGCATTACAATTGAGAGCCACTACGAACCTGTTTAGAGGAATGTAACTAGTTGAGGATGGTCGATGCAAAGGCAAATGTAAATGCTTCTGTAAAGCTGTATATACATCCCTATAAAACCTGGCTCTATAAAACCCAGCCTTATAAATACTGTAGTGAAAGCCGACACTAAAGAAACCAGGAGATGGCTGCTCCAAATATGTATATTCTTGAACACAATGATCAAACTGACATGTTTCCTTTTCCTCTTTTTGTCCTGTTTTGTCGTCTCTGTTTCGTGTGCCCAGCTCTGACGGTGCAGATTCTGAAACCTGCCGGCTTTCAGGAGACATCGCACTATCCTCTCCTCCTCCTGGTGTGAGTGATTCATTAATTAATTACAGTAATTAGTCAACCTCCTGGACTCTGTCTGAGCAGCCGTACCCGGGTGCTACAACAACGGCTTCATTTCAGGGGAAAAATATCCAAATGCACTAGATTTTCTCTTTGTATATATTTACCCTTTTAAATACCTGGTGAACTTAAATTTAAATGTCCTTTCTTTCTCTGATGAGGATAATTATGATTTCCCCCTGTGCCGTTGTACAGATATTGCTAGTCATCTTATTTTAGCGAGGTTTTCGGACAATTTTCTGACAAATTAGTGACTGCTATTTGTCCGATCTCCGCACAGAGACGCAGGCACATTCCTCTGTACCGAAGCTTTTTAAAATGCATCAATTATCGCTTTTGAAAGACAATATCAGGCTGGAGATGTCAGCCGTGTGAAGCACCAGGCCGGCAAATCGATTCTGCCACATAAACAGGAGACACATCTCTCCTACGCCCTTGTGCTCCGTGGTGGAAAAGACATGAACATCTCTGGGTGAAAATTGAGAACAGAACGAAAAATTGAAAAAAAACAAATTGATACTGACTTCATACTTGGAGTGATTTAATAGGAAACTCATGAAGCATTTAGTTGGAGACATTCCAAGAAGGTGCAGTTGAAATCTAAATTAATCGCAGCATTGTTTTGTTTGTTTTGTATTGAATTGCTCCCTGCAGGAAGTGGAGAGCAAATTACAGATTCTGTCGCATGTTCAAGTTGAGTTACCTGCAGCCGCGTTGTTGCCATTCATTAGCCCCCTGCCGTGGAGTGACCTTTGAAAGCCATCCTCAACTTCCTGTGATGCCTCGCCTTCATCTATATCCACGGCAGACTAATTAAAGCCCTATTATTTGTAAAAGCAGCGTGAGTTCATATTCAGTCGGATATCTTTCTGTGTTTCTTCTTTTATAGCAACACAATCTGAGCACTTCTCTCCCAACGGCCCAAACTTTGCCCTTTCCCAGTTGAGTTGAGTTTTAATAATTTTCATTGAACCCTGCCTGCCAGTTTCCCCATCAGCTGTTGCACTAAAGGAGAGCAATTCACAGTGTGTTTAGATCATAATGGGGAAACATACAATTAGTAATTAGTCATTGCAGTATAATCATGTTGATTAGAGGGATCTCTTGGTCAAATCACAGACCAACAACTTCACACATTGTTTTTTTGTTGGCTTAAATGAATGGGGTGCAGTCCACTGCTCATCCTTTGGGGACAATCTCTCACAACGACCGATTGTCTGTATATACAGGAGCCTGCAGATTTACTTGCACCCTCTATGAAGTGGAGCTGAACGTAGACTGATCAGGATAAGTGTGTGTGTTTTTCCAAAGGAAGACATAAATAGTTCAACCGAATAGTGTCGTTGTGAAGACCATAATGTTCTGATACCTGTGTTTCTAAATGCACCATGTTTGTATGAAAGGTGGTGGAAACCTGGCGTGTCGATTTGTTTTGATGTATGTATATGGAGGATCTGTACTAGGGACGCGTTCCAGCTGATTTGAACAGATGTCTTAAAGCTATAATGGCGTAGCAGCCCCCTCACAATATTATCTCCAGTGAAACTTCAGTGCTGATGTTTCAATCCTTTCCAATTATCACATCGCATCTGATAATGTCTCCAATAGAGCCCTCAATTAACCTTCTCTCTCACATCATTAGTGATTTCAGATTTCACAGGGATTTGTATTTTGGCAGTGTCAGTAGGGAAGCTGTTTGTTGTAGATCTCACCATGCAGAGGAAAAAACTGTTCACAATCACCTGAGCGGCAGGTGTCCCATCTCAGAGCAGAGTTTGAGATCTATACAGAGATGCCCGACGCCCATCCTGGATGCTGGATCTGGACTGCACTGCTGTGGCGAGAGGGATCGATCGTACCCCTCACTTATTTGCAGGGCTGGGAGGCTTTAATGAAGCCACACTGTGACTGACTCCGTTGTCGTCATTTCAGGGACGGGACCCCGGGGGAACAAACGGTGTCGGAGAAGTTCCAGATCGACTGGGCCACGGTTCTGGTCAGCAGCTTCGGTACCATAGTGATGCGCGTTGATGGCCGGGGCAGTGGTTTCCAGGGCACGAACCTGCTGCACAAGATCCAGAAGAAACTGGGAGACTTTGAGCAACAGGACCAGCTTGAGGCTCTCAGGTGGGAAACAGAGGAAACTCGGGATAATACGGCATGAATGTCTTATATCTCTGTCTTCACTGTATTGCTGTTGTTGTCACAGCTGTATTTGCTTAACTTCGTAATTATATGTTGATTTACCCTGACCTAAAATGATCTTTACCAGAGTAAAGACTGATACAGCAGTAACAGAAGACACTGGGACACCCAAGACTATTTTAATGGTTTTAATTAACACATATTGTGGGGAACTCTTCACAAGCCATTTAGAAATATGTTATCGTGAAAAGGAAATTCAGCAGCTTAGCAATCAGATTCTAAATTTGCTTATGAAAATAAACACCCACTCATAGCAATCAAATACGTTTCCGTATTGTCTATTAGTCATTTATTTACGCAATTTGTGGATGAACTGAGCATTTAAATGAAATTGAGGAGCGTTGGCAACGGAGCCGTACATCACCTGAAGAGATGTTACTAACGGAGGGGAAACAGAGAGAATTAATCTGGAGAACACTAGAGGGAAATTAATCATACCCGTTTGTTATTTTTTTCAATTCAGTGCGCTTTTTCAGTGTTGAATGTGTATTGTACGTTATTAGTTCTATAAGAATGTGTGGCTCACCTCCTTTTTCTTATTAAGCTCTGTAAACAAACCAATGTCAAACCAAAGTACATTTAAAACACCCTGTTTGACTGCGGGTTTGTAGAAGAACATATCCCTCTGTCAAGCAAGAAGTCATCAAGTGTTGGATTTTCAAATTGCACTTTGGTTTAATTTATGTTTTCTTCCTTGTCCTTGAATTTCAGAATTCTCTCCAAAGAACCGTACATCGACAAGACTCGCATTGGGGCTTTCGGAAAGGTAATTCTTGTCACCCTTCCCTTAATGTTTTTTGCTTGTGAGGAGAACTTTTATCTCCTTGATTGATGTCATAGTTTGACAAGCGCTATTGAGCATTGTAAGAGGTTTAAAAAAAAAATCCCTGGCTTCGCTGCTTGTCTTAATCAATATTCTAACACATTTCAAGAGGGAAATAAAAAGGAACAAGGCACTATTAATGTCTTTATAACCAGATTCTTCTTGCAGGAACATTTCCCTGTACACCTTTACCTCCTGTCTCGTGAAGTACTGTGGGACTCATCTGCCAACCCGAGCTCTGTAGCAGAACAATGCTAAAAATAAACGAGTAAATCAGGAGCAGAGCAGAGCACTGTGGGAAACTCAACAAGAGCCTGACATTCTCCTGGGAATTGCAGAGGCTGGGTTTAAGCGCTGAGTCTGACCGGCTACCTCTTGTCTGGAGCTGACACCTTTTGTCTGGCTTCTAGGAAACTGTAAAAAAGGCATTTGTTTTAATAAGCAGTCGCCCAGTCAGTGTAGAGGGGTCTAGTTAGTAATAAACTCCATTCTCCATCTCCGCTGTAGTCAATGAAACTACCAAGGGAGGAGTCAACCCCCCTACCAAAACACAACTGAATAGCGTTTGGCTATTGTGTAAATATTCCCCTCGCTCTTAGGAGTCTCTCGACTCATGCTTGTGAACATGTGTGCCTTGATTCAGATCTGTAAACTGAGCTCTGCAAGCATATATCCTTCAGCTTATATATAACCAGACTTAAAATCAGCAATCCCTAGATTATAGGGGTTTAGTCTCTATCTATATGACGTCTTGTAATGGCCAGTTACAGTGAGGGAAAAAAGTATTTGATCCCCTGCTGATTTTGTACGTTTGCCCACTGACAAAGAAATGATCAGTCTATAATTTTAATGGTAGGTGTATTTTAACAGTGAGAGACAGAATAACAACAACAAAATCCAGAAAAACGCATTTCAAAAAAGTTATACATTGATTTCATGTTAATGAGGGAAATAAGTATTTGATCCCCTATCAATC
The DNA here is from genome assembly GCF_036373705.1 of Amia ocellicauda. Classification (NCBI taxonomy): domain Eukaryota; kingdom Metazoa; phylum Chordata; class Actinopteri; order Amiiformes; family Amiidae; genus Amia; species Amia ocellicauda. Next base: position 62,338,770 of record NC_089851.1, on the reverse strand, counting down.
AGCAAGATTTCTGGCTCCAAGGTGTCTTTTATACAGGAAACGAGCTGAGATTAGGAGCACTCTCTTAAAGGGAGAGCTTCTAATCTCAGCTCGTTACCTTTATAAAAGACACCTGTCCACAGAAGCAATCAATCAATCAGATTCCAAACTCTCCACCATGGCCAAGACCAAAGAGCTGTCCAAGGATGTCAGGGACAAGATTGTAGACCTACACAAGGCTGGAATGGGCTACAAGACCATCGCCAAGCAGCTTGGTGAGAAGGTGACAACAGTTGATGCGATTATTCGCAAATGGAAGAAACACAAAATAACTGTCAGTCTCCCTCGGTCTGGGGCTCCATGCAAGATCTCACCTCGTGGAGTTTCAATGATCATGAGAACGGTGAGGAATCAGCCCAGAACTACACGGGAGGATCTTGTTAATGATCTCAAGGCAGCTGGGACCATAGTCACCAAGAAAACAATTAGTAACACACTACGCCGTGAAGGACTGAAATCCTGCAGCGCCCGCAAGGCCCCCCTACTCAAGAAAGCACATGTACATGTACATGAAGTTTGCCAATGAACATCTGAATGATTCAGAGGAGAACTGGGTGAAAGTGTTGTGGTCAGATGAGACCAAAATCGAGCTCTTTGGCATCAACTCAACTCGCTGTGTTTGGAGGAGGAGGAATGACCCCAAGAACACCATCTCCACCGTCAAACATGGAGGTGGAAACATTATGCTTTGGGGGTGTTTTTCTGCTAAGGGGACAGGACAACTGCACCGCATCAAAGGGACGATGGACGGGGCCATGTACCGTCAAATCTTGGGTGAGAACCTCCTTCCCTCAGCCAGGGCATTGAAAATGGGTCGTGGATGGGTATTCCAGCATGACAATGACCCAAAACAGACAGCTAAGGCAACAAAGGAGTGGCTCAAGAAGAAGCACATTAAGGTCCTGGAGTGGCCTAGCCAGTCTACAGACCTTAATCCCATAGAAAATCTGTGGAGGGAGCTGAAGGTTCGAGTTGCCAAACGTCAGCCTCGAAACCTTAATGACTTGGAGAGGATCTGCAAAGAGGAGTGGGACAAAATCCCTCCTGAGATGTGTGCAAACCTGGTGGCCAACTACAAGAAACGTCTGACCTCTGTGATTGCCAACAAGGGTTTTGCCACCAAGTACTAAGTCGAAGGGGTCAAATACTTATTTCCCTCATTAACATGCAAATCAATTTATAACTTTTTTGAAATGCGTTTTTCTGGATTTTTTTGTTGTTATTCTGTCTCTCACTGTTAAAATACACCTACCATTAAAATTATAGACTGATCATTTCTTTGTCAGTGGGCAAACGAACAAAATCAGCAGGGGATCAAATACTTTTTTCCCCCACTGTAAAGGCTGTCGTTGTGTTTCCATGCAGAAATCGATATCTATTTGTACTTTTCAAATTCAAACACTTCTTGCAATGCCAGGCAGATGACAGGGAAATGAAGGGACTGATGTTTCAATTATCTTCCTTCCCGGGTGAAGAGCACTTTAATCAAACTCTGTTTGAAACGGGTCTTTTCAAATAAAAAATAACTCCATACAATTAAAAGAACAAAACCTGCAGTGAACAACTCTTTAGTTAAGTAATTGAAATGATTTTATATGATAAGGCAGTCTTTTTATGTATTTATATTTATTGAAATAACTAAAAAAAGAGAGAGAAAATAAAGGCTCTTTGAGTGGTACATTTCAATTTAAGCCTCCTCCAGCTTGCTGGTTCTTTATTTAAAGAGGCTTAAGGGAAAGTATTTAAGATTATGCTTTAAAGTATTTCTGCTCTGAATGTCCCTGCGTTACGAAACGCACACACTGTAATGCCAGTCACCACCCTGCGGAGGCCATTCGTCAGCACTTTCTTCGTAATGAAAGAGGCTGAATGATGAATGCATTACTGATGAGCACGGCGGCTGGTGGCACTAAACTGCAGCATTTGAACGTGTAAGCGTTTCTGCCGAGCTGACGTTGCATGTGGGAACGGCTTTCATTTGGTCTCAGGTGTGGTGTTTTGTGGGCAATGGGGTCTGTATCTGTACATTTGGCCTTTATTATGTTATAGCAGGACAAAAACAGACATGCAGCGAGTGTAGATCATGCATTTGCTCCAAACACCAGGGCAAGCGTTCCACCGCTCCCTGAAAACAGCATCAGCGTGTGTTTCCATATTCACCCAAAAACGGATGTGTTTGTGCCGAGTCTGAAATAATCTGGAAGTGGGATTTAGTGAATTGATTTTGAGGCAAAACAATATTTCATCCACTTGAAATCGGTATCGGTTATTGTCCAATGAAGATGAACTTTTGTTGCTGTTGCTTTATTTAAAAAAAAAAAACAGTTTTTAACAGTGGTATATTCTCGCAAAATATAATCAGGCTTATTTGCAAATTAATAGGCTCTGTTTTCAGGATTACAGCCTCATATCTTTCCATTCTAGGGAGGCATTACATTTTTTAAAAGTCTAACAGTTCTCTGGGTGATTATAATGAATGGAGGGGGAAATGCTGTGTGGTACATTTCCGTACGCTTGATGAGAGAGCAATTTAAGAGGCTGGATCATAAAGTGAAATCTGCACAATGATGTAAACCAGTGATAAAATTAAATGAACAGCTGCCATAAATTATTTGAAGTGGTTCACAGCTCTGCGGGTCAAATGTTTATTGACAGTCAGCCCTTGTCAAACAGGATAATAAATTCTGTACAACAACATGAGATGAGCCGAGAAAATACAGCAGGGGAGAGAGTAGAGTCACTGCTGTTTGTGGCCGTGCATGGTTTTCATGTTTTAATGCATTGTTTTGTGGGACAGAAATCAGCTGTGTGATGGAGACACAACGTGAGACACTGATGGGACAAAACTGGCAATGGAGTTTTATTTATGTATTGAATTTAACAGGTTTGAGAAGGAGGAAAGTCTATGGCATGCCAAGTAATCATTTAGAGACATCTTCAGCTGCATTTCAAGATATCTTTAAATACTTACAGATATCTTTATGTATTTGAACAGGAAGTCATTTGCAGATATCTGGAAATGATTTGTAGATATCTTGAAATAGGTGGGAGGTTATTTCGAGATATCTTCACATGCAATATCCACTTCTAGGATATTTAAAAGCAGACTTATTAGTGTATTACAAAGCAATGGTGTGTATGTGTATATATATATATATATATACACGTCTGCTTTTAAATATATATATAGTCTAGTTAGTTATCACTTACAGAGAGATTCAGTTGCATTTCAAGATATATTTATATATTTCAAGATATCTTAAAATAATGTACAGATATCTGAAATACATGTGAAGATATTTCAAAATAACCTCCCACCTATTTCAAGATATCTACAAATCATTTCCAGATGGTGTATATATACTCTAAAAAAATTAATTTGTTGTTCTCCCTGTCATTTTCAGGTGTACGGCGGTTATTTAACCAGTCGCCTTTTGAGTGCCGAAGAATCCTTAAAATGTGGATTGGCTGTTTCCCCCATTACTGATTTCAGACTATATGGTAAGCCTCAATAATACCGATTATGCTTATTGGCAGCCAGACCCAGACCTCGGAGGCTTTGAGGAATGGGCGCAGGCAAGCAGCAGAAAAAGGGCCAGAATTGGAAATCAGTGCCTGCACTGTACAGTATCAATAATCTGACACTGGTGTTTTTAATCAGTGTGTGGAAGAATATGCTTTTTCCCCCCTTCAGACCACGTTCACATCCATGAGATCATTTATGAATTTTCCCATGGCACACAACTTCCCATTTCTGTCTCGAATGACAACCCGCCTTTGGAATAAGTTACGCTTCTGTAATTTGCGAGTTGTTGATTTTCACGAGGGGGAAAAACAAGAAGCCGGTTTCACAGCGATTTCTAAAACCTCATTCCAGTCACTGTGTCACCCCCTCGGGGGTATTGATCTCATTATCATGTCTCCATTCTCTGTGCCTTTGGAAATATAAATGAAGTGATTTGCCTTCCTGACATAAGCTGGTCGCAAACTGAATTTCTCAAAGCCTCTTATTTTGGCCCCTTTTGAAAATCATCCCAAATCTTTCAGGTCTATAAGCTGGACATTTCCACATATTAGAAGACAGTTTCAATGCCACCCAGCACAGATGTTAAACCACAGTGGCAGAGGAGAATCAGAGAGGTTACTGCGTATCTCCTCAGCCTGTTTTATAATCCTAAATGGCAGCCTGCTCGCTCCACATTGCTTAAAATTGTAATCGGCACGTGTGTGTTCGCTTGTTTGTGTGCTGTTATTGGCTTTAATCCTGTGTAAACGTTGCGGAGGATGACACAATTTACATTGCAAATTGAAGAAGCGTATCCCAGATAAGTACCAGAAAATTCCTGACAAAAAATATAAAAATTAAAAGTCTAGACTAGTCCTCAGCCCTGCTTAACTGTCTGTGCTTTGGAGGGATTTCTCCCTCGGGGGAAATTACGATGTTTGAATAGTGTGTACTTCTGTCCTTTCTCTTCCAGCCTCCGCGTTTTCAGAGAGATATCTAGGACTACCGAAACGAGAACCAAATGCATATGAGGTATTGTCACCGTTCAACTCCTTCCCACCCATTGGTCATGTGATTTGCATATGTAAGAGATGTAGAGAGATCTGAAGTATGTGATCTGTTTTATTTATTTGCAGATGGTGAAATTAGGACCTCGAGCTGCCCAGCTCATTAATAAAAAGTTTCTGATTATTCATCCGACGGCTGATGGTAAGTTAGCGTCTGTTGTGAATCGCTGCTGTGACTGACACGTTGGTCACATGGTTCACCCCCCCGGTGAACTCCTGTGACAGCTGTGTGAACGGAGAGGCTGGGTATGCGTTTATAGAAATCTACAGCAGTGGATTGTAATCTTGGTGAGATATACAAACTTGCTGCTCATCTGAGAATACCATTAAGTGACCAAAAAATAAGATGAATGTGTGTATTACTATATGTACATTTCAAAAGAGTATATAAACTGGGAGACGCTGCCTGCAGGCTTTGCTTCATAAACTTTACTACAGTTATTACAGTAGATGGTTAATTTCTGCTGTCACTACGGGTCGTATTCGACTGTGAACCACGACCAAACCTCGCAGCAAAAACTTCCTGAAGCGCAGAAGATCCTAGTTTTGTTTCGAACATGTCAGGATTGAATGGAAATGAGCTCTGTCTCAGATTTCGAAGAGGTGTCGTTGTGTTGCCCGTGCATATGCTTTGCACCTATTAAGAACGATTGAATACATAAATAAATCAGAGCACGGGCTGTTTGATAATGTGATTCGTTACACACTAACGAGACAATGTATACATTCCACCTGGGATTCTGGAATCAAATTAGAAACAGCTCTTTGACTAAACCAATAGTTGTCAGTTTGGGGTGTTTTCTTTTTTACACACAGCATCATTTGGACACACACCTATTGGACGGATCTTGGCATACTGTCATATATCTCATCATCATTGCTGGTTGAAGGCCTCCACACAATGTTTCCACTCGTTCAGTGGTTGTTTTCCAGGTCTAACCAGCATAGCTTTCGATTTCATCTGCCCATCTTTCGTGTGGTCATCTTCTGGGTCTTTTTGCTCTCTTGGGATCCATTCTACAGTTTCTTTTGTCCTGCTTTGCTCTGTTATCCTTGCCCTGTGTCTGGCCCATTGTCATTTTAATGTTTTCACTCTTTCAAAGATGTCACATACCTCTGTTTATTCTCAGATCCCTTGTTAATCCAAGCACCAATCTTTCCACGCTCCGTTGTGTTGTTTACAGTTTCTGTATCATTTATATATATATATATATATATATATAAATGTTTAAAATAATGAATTATAAAGCAGTTGCCTTAAATCTCAAGAGTCTAGTTCTAAACGACACTGATTTGTATGAAATCCACATATTTATTGTTGTTCTGTTTGTTTTTTTCCTTCCTTCTCAGAAAAAGTTCATTTCCAGCACACAGCAGACTTCATTAACCAGCTCATCAACGAAAAGGCAAATTACACGCTTCAGGTACGCACTGTCTCTAATTGCTCTGTGTGATAATGGGATTCAGTTCCCTTAGGCAAGAAGTCAGCGCTAACCATATTAATATTATCGAATCGCCTTTCTCTGAATAATCCTTCACGGGAGGGTAATATATCACCTGCATTTTCTCATTGCTCGATGTCTGACTGGCTGATTGTGTAAAATGCGATCTGTGTGCTTTGCAGCGGATGCTTTAGTGTTGCTCACATTGTCAGGTAAGTGTTTCCATTTTCTTTCCAGTTCAAATGGCTTCTAATAACAGTCCTTCAAGCTGCAGGAGTAGAAACCGTGACCTGCGAAGTGTCGTCCACATCTCGGAGACCCGTGCCAGCCTGGTTTATGAAAGGGATCAAATGAATACATTTCAGAAATGTCAGCCAGGGTCACTTAATAAACTGCTTTCAAATGGCTCAAGAACGTGTCTCGATTTCTGCACCTTTTAAAAGTATAAATTAAGCGATTCTGTTACATAAATCATGCTTCCAGAATCACTTCTTGGCCAGCTGTGTATATATACCGGCGTCAAACTTACTCTTTCTTTCCTCTGTTTGAACACCTGTGGTTGACAGACTGCACAATTCAGAGTGACAGAAAAAAGACAAAAAGAAAAACAGAATAATTACTTTTGAGAGACAGACTTATTGATTCAGCGGAAATTGATCGGGAGTGTTAATATTATATTGCATTTTTAAGAGATATAATCTGAACCCTTATAGTGTAGTGACACTTTTTTAATCTCTTTGCCTGTTTATGTGGAAATGATTGCGTACCTAAATTTGGAGGGTTTACAGTATGTAATAGTATCCTCCTGTCAACTTATTATAATAAGTTTTTCTCATTCATGCTAATGTACAATACATACTATATTGCTGTGGAAATGATGCGAAACACAGTTCCTACAGGTTTTGTTCCGCAGAATGCAGCCCGATTTGTATGATCAAAGAATTTCATCAACTCTATGGCTTCCGTCCAAAAGGGATTATGCCCCTCATGATGGCGGATTTCATTTAAATTGATTTTCTTTTCTATTATTAAAATAGAAAAGGAGAGAGAGAGAGAGAGAGAGAGAGGGGAGACATTGGTAACATGTAATCTCTTTACATGTAGTGTGAGTGTTTGTGTTACCAACTTTAGCAGTTGCCTAATTGCTTCATTTTCCACTTTGATCATAATAATAATCCTTGACGGGGAATTACTAGGTCACCAGTGAAGATGCAACTGCTCCACTTACTATAGTTTTCAAATCTTCTTTTGCTGCATATATAATTTAAGAGGGGATCACAACCGTTTATGGGATTATCCTAAGATTACACTTCATTCTTTAGCATAGCATACATTATTTTACAGAAACCCTGTACTCTTACTAAGAGTATTAATGGCCCAGTATGAATCTTTAACAGAGTTTAAGGTTGGCATTAGCTTCATTATCCTGGTTTTCTACTGTATTGCATGATTGGCATTCAGTCATGAAACAGTGCTGAAAAGGTTCACCTCTCTCTCTCACTGTCTATGTTTCTGCAAGTCACATTTTCTTTTCTGCTGCACTGTTTTTTTCTTCATCACAAGAGCTTCTGGTACATTTGATTCTGTCATTGTGTGTAAATATAGGATGCATTGTTGTGAAACGGTACAAAATGCACAATTAGGCAGCACTGTGGAGTAGTGATTAGGGCTCTGGACTCATGACTGGAAGGTTGAGGGTTCAAATTCCAGGTGGGGCAGTGCTGTTGTACCTTTGAGCAAGGTACTTTACTTAGATTGCTTCAGTACAATGCCCAGCTGTATAAATGGGTACAAATGTAAGTTACTGTGGATAAGAGCGTCAGCTAAATGACAAAAATAATAATTTATGGCTCCACAACAAACCGTCTCCGCAGTGCAAGTCATGAACACAATACGGCGCACAATCTCGATCGTTTGACGTAGTGAAAATCAATTGCATAATAATCTCCTTATTTCTAGAAATGTCCGTTAGTTTGCATTTGTTCACTACTGAAAGACGTGTACTTTTTTTTGGACCAGGAATGTGTTTTTCTTTGTATTTCTGGATACCGATGTACTGTGTATCAGATTGTTAATTGAATTATACATTTTATAATGAATATTTGTCTATACTTTTGGAAGGGATAATGCAAGACACAATCCACAGAGCTCAGCTATTCCTGTTTCCAATCATCCGTGAATGTTAAGTGACAAAACAATCAATCCAATCCGATCCAAAGAGTGTGATTGTCTCATTTTCACCCATTTTTTGCCCCCTCCTCAGATCTATCCCGACGAGGGACACTACATCGAGAACAGCGGGAGCAAGCAGCACCTCTACCACTCCATCGTGAACTTTTTTGAGGAATGCTTCCGACTCCCCGACAAAGTTTTCGAGGAGCGAATGGAAGAGGAGAGCGAAGAAGGGGACTAACCCGCTCCCCGGACCGAGCACAACACAGCTTCTTGAAGACAATATGCAACTGAATATATGTTTTTCAGTTTCGTTTTTGTTCGATTTCGTTCTGCCATTTCCGCCATTTTCTTTGTCCGTTCTTGAGGAGTTTCCCGCTAGCATGCGTCCAGGACTGCCGACGGGGAAGGTCACCTGGCTCATCCTTCTACCCCTTCGTTTACAACATCCAGCATGGCATTACTAACATCTCTCTCACACATACACACACACAAACACACACACACACACACACACACACATTATATATATAAGAGCAAAAGCAAACAAAAGAAACATTATGGCATCATGTTTGTGTTTTTTTTTTTATTAAGTTTCTGTTTTTGCCAGTAAATTCAAAGTTGTAGGAGGACTCTCTCTGCAGAAGATCGCCTGCTCCTCAGAGCCGTCTCCATGGTCCCTGTGTTGGGAAGATCTCTCCACACGCCCGGGCCTCTCGCCAGAGCTTCACTCTCAGTATCCGCCCAGGAGAGACCACGGAACGAAGTGAAAGGAAGGTTTTATAGCACAACAATTTCAGCTGAGCGGTGTTTGGGCTCTCTTTTCATGGGTCAGGAAAAGTTGATTTGCAGAATGAAATGCAGAAACCCTATGTGGTGGGGGGCTACTTTATGTAATCAGCAGTACACTTTTGAAATCATGAAGACCTTTGTGCTTGTATCCATTGTTTAATGTAAACGTAGCACACCAAATATTGTCGATGTTTCATGGGGAGGGCGGGTGGGAGGTTAATAGAGACTTTGTTCTGATTTATTTCCGTGTTCAGGTTGTGTCCTTCTCTTGGGGTCCTTGTAGCCTCATATAGGTCTTACAGTTGAGTAGTTTTGAGTCGAGCTGTAGTGTAAGTGGTCCATGTTCCACCTCTTACTAAAAACAACTACAATTAAAAAAAGGCAAGGAATGAATATCCTGTTCATTTCGGATTTTAAGTCATATCCAGTGAGCGCCTCACAGAGTACAGTCAGACTGTTTTTTTGATTTTCGTTTCTGCATATGATGTCTTACAACGCTAATTAAATGGATGCCTAGAAACTATTTTCAGGCGCTGTGCCTTAGTCTGGGAGCAAACAGTCCTTCCCTGGGATGCATCCTGACCAAAACGGTTATTGTAATTGACCTGCTGAAAAATCGGTTTGGGAATTTCTTAGAGAAAAAAAAAAACTCTTGACATCTTCAAAGCTAGCCATAACCACGAAATGTATTTTTTCAATGTTACCTCAATATGAAACCTGGACGTGCTCACCAGCGTGTGCATGCTGTGCCATTCTGTAGCACTGAAGTAATAACATTTCAATGTATCATCGCACTTGTATATTACAGAACCTGAACCCGAATAAAAGAGAAAGGCAATTTTGTTCGCCATAGAAAGAAGAAAAAAAAAATTGCGTTAATCAGTTTGGCTGTTGTCGGTGACTTTCACTCTGAGAGTTTGCAAGGCACAAGTCTTTGCTTTTTTCCTTTGAATGTGATTTCTCGTTGCATTTGACGTGCATGTGGCAAACCATTTGAATAAGCTTTCTTCCTTTTTTGGAACTAGTTCGAATTTACCGTAGGATTTTTTGGGTTTCCGATTTTTTAAGATATTGTTGTTTTTTGACAGCTTGAATGTTCCTTGCGAAACTTGCATTTCATTTAATATTGTGAGTAAACTTTCCGTCTTGTCTGTTGTTGTATCAGTGTTATCCTGTATCATTTTAGTCTATTAATATCTTAGTGTTAATTGTACATAAAGCATTTTGAAAGCTATATTTAAATAATTTGTTTTTGTTGTTTTTCTTTCCCCCGTTTTGATTTTATCCAATGGTTTTTTATTTTGTTTTGTGAAACGTATGCTTGGTCTGCTCTGCACAATTATGCTCTGTTCCTGAATTGGGAAATTTGTCTCTGACTAAAACATCCTGAATCTGCGTGACACGAACCAAACCACACTTTGTGACGAGACACTCCTTTGTCTGCTTAATTTGTAGAGGAACAATTGAGGAAGAGACATGAAAGGTTACTGTCGTCGGAATAAAAGTTATTTTATCATCATCACATCTGGTCAAATGATTGAGTTAACCTTGTCGCATGGCTTTCCATTGTGTTTGCAGGTTCCAGAATAAAATGGATTAAGCAGAAATATCATTTGTGCTTTACATCTCATAGATTTTGATTCTTTAAACTGAGAGACAGAAATCTTCAACTGGGAATGATGAGGCAATAGTGTTGTTTAATGTGTTTCTGTATTCTCCTATTAGCAGAAACAGATGTATACATCCTCTTTAACTCTGTAATCTGTTGATCTAATCTATAAAAAGGGGGATACATGGAAGAGCTTTGATGTTACCAAACACAGCCACTGGATTACAGCTGTGCCCGTGCAGTGAAGGGTTTCAAAATTCCACCTCTACTGCGTCTTTCTCGTTCAGCTCAGCCGGTTCTGCTCAGTCCTATAGCTCAATCTAGTGTCTCACACAGTTATGTTGTCAGTATAAAACATCTAACTCAGGCAGCTAAAATGCTCAGATTCCCTCAAATACATCATAAATGTGTAATAACCAAGTTATAAACAAATGAGTTTGTCTATGGGAACAGTTAATAAGATTTGTTTACATTTGTTTTCTCTGGTCCACAATGTGACAGTAGCCTCCAAAATAGTCATACATGGTGAAAATGGAGAGAGCTTGGAGAACCGGTGGAATCGCAGTACCCGCTGTCCTTCGTGGTAACCTTGATGCACAGGACCGTAAAATAGTTTCTCATCGCTGCCCACTCTTGGGGATCCAGCAGAGGCTAACCTAATTTCAGGTAGATTCAGTGCCGGCCGGGGAGCCGCACAACTGACAGCTGTGTGATGTATGAGGGAGTAATTCGGCAGCTGCTGATTCAAAGAGCACTGGTGGCCGGACGAGGACCAGTGGGCCTCCTAAGGATTGGTTACAGTTCTTATCGGTTTAGTTCTTTTACACTTTCTGGTTCCTTAGATGGGCATTTATACTGCAGCAATCCTTTCAAATGTTAACTGCAGTATACCACAGTAAATCCATTATGCATGTGTAGGAAAGTGAAATCACATGGAAGACTCATATATTTCTGGTAAGCCAGGGTGCAACCCCTTTGAAAGCCATGACCAAGCAAAGCATAGTACCACATTAGGAATTAGGAACACTAATTCATGGCATGTTTATGCTATGAAGTAACCATGAACAGCACGCTTCCTGCAATCCTGAGCCCGATGAAAATGTTCTCGAGCGAACACTTTACATTTTGTGTAATTTTTCAGAGTTAATATTGTACGATTGTACTGATAGGTGTTTAATTCAGTGTCAAGCGTTGGTGCAGATGCAGACCAGCACATTTATGTCTTCTGACAAGGAGACATATTGAAAAGACTGCACACATGTTTCACACTGCCTCTCTTTTTAGGCATGCATTTTGGGGGTTCATCCTTATATTCAGGATATGTGATTTACACAGCTCAGAATTCATTTAATATTCCAAATAACATCACCTGTCATTCCTTAGAAAAAACTAAACATACAGAGATCCCATAGAATGAGGTAAGGCTTAATTATGTGTTCATTGACAAGCTACACTGTATCCCCTTTTAGTGTAATGTACTTGCTAATTTGAGTAATAGGTAATTGATTCTGCAAAATAGTTTTTCTTAATGCCTTAAATGTAGACATCCTCTGTGAATTTCTGCTTATTAAGAAGACATCTTAAAATGCCAGATATGTGAGGTTATATGAATCAAGCAACTTGTTTATAGTAAAGTTTAAATTCACTGCCTTTTGTTGTTAAATCCACAAACTCTTTCTAATCATGACAAATGCAGTGACCTGTGTCAATCCACCAGGCGCAGAACAGACAACATACCAAAGTACAGCCAGCGCAAATCAGTTCAATATGTGCTTTTTATGATCACGGCACGCCACTGGAGCAATATTAAACTATCTTGTGTATTTGCACTGGAATATGAAGACACAAGAACAGCACATTGAAAATACTCGGGTGTGCCTGCATTTGGGTTTTAAAGGGGGAGCTTTATGGTGTTGTGTTGCTGCCCTAGTTTACTGGGGAATATAAGGAACGGTAAAGCCTGAGAATTTATATTCATATCAAGGCTGGGGCAGGCAAGCGGTCTGGGAAGATTGTAATAAAAGATCCAGTCGGTGAGGTGAGTGATAATATAATATGCTCAGGTAGTGGCCTGGGAGTCCAGCAGCAACAGAGGAGTGATGCTTTGCATGACAATGTGTGTGTGTGTGTGTGTCTGGGTGTGTGTGCGTGTGTCTGGGTTTGTGTGTGTGTGTGTGTGTGTGTGTGTGTGTGTGTTTCTATCAGCATCAGTCTCAGCTCTATCCTCTCAGATCTGCATTCTTTGTTTCTGTGTCCTTCCCAATGATAAAAGCAGCTTTCAATTCCCAAAGACTCTGAACATCCTCAGAAGAAAAAGTGCTATTTTAGGAAATTAGTGACCACAGACAAATGGACCAAAGGATTTGTGGATAAACAAAGAGACTAATTTCAGACACACATGGCCATGACAGTTTATATTGGCGCATGAAACAGTGCGGAGAAAGAGTTTCGTGTTGCCCACATGGTTCTTCTGGAGTGCTCTCAATTACTTAATGAATCGAGATATTTTATCATCCATGCACCTGTCCATATTCAAACGATGCTTCGTCCTGTATAGAGTCACAGAGCCAGAGCTGAACCCAGCAGACACAGGACAACAGGGCAAAGAAATGTCATCAACCAGAAAGAAACGGCCTTGTTCAAATGTCTTTACAGTCCATGGCTTAAAAGATTGTTGTCATTCAAGGTAAAATATCTGTCAGATGATTTGCAGCCTGGAGAGATTAATTAAAATCAACCAATGAATCAGCTAGTCAGACCAGCGAAGTAACTGGGAATTGGATCAGATCAAGGATACTGTGGTTCTCTGGGAATGGCCTAGACTCTGCCAGTGCGACACGACTTTAAAGTAGGTATATTCTGTAAACGGATGTGGTTTCTGAATCATTTCTCTCATTTTTTACATTCGAGGTTAAAACGTTGAGGTCATCTGGTAACGTTGAGGCCTGGGAAGGCACGGAAAAATAAAGCAGAATACTGTGTAAATGGATGAGTGTAACATAAGCTGAAAGGCCTTCTTGGTGTTCTTCTGTGCATCCTTCAGCTGGTGCCCCATACTGGACCTGCAGTGGCACCTTGATTGACTCATGTCCGACGATGAAACAAAATGGCTTTCGCCAACCGAAGCCAAAATGGTGGCCTTGTTTAGTTAGAGCAGGCCTTTCACTATACATCCTGCAATACAGCAACCTCTCCTGTTTAAATAATAGATAGATAGATAGATTGCTCCAGAAGTCACGCACTGGGATCAGGGGTCTCAAACGAGGCCCACGGTGTATCTTCTTGCTTTTGTTTAAACCCTCGCAGCTGCCAGTTGGTCTTATAAGCTGACTCACTTGATGACTTTAATACTTCACTGCAGTCTGCAAATGATATTGGTGTGCCCTGAATCACGTGACTCTGTAAAAAATAATCTTTAAATTATGTTAAATATTTCTTAAGTGACCAAATAACTAGATTAATTTCTTAACTTGGAGATCTTCGGTTGGAACGAAAACCAGAACACACTACAGCCTGACAGGAATGGGACACCCCTGATCGGGACAGTAATCTACCGGAGGTGTGCAGTCGGTATTGATGGGGGTTTTACGTTCAGGGGCCCCTGTATGATTTGGTCATTCAAGGACAGATTCCCCTGCCTAGCGCGCAGTCATGACCTCAGACCAGAAATGAAAAGGAACACTTCTGAAACTAGTGCGATTGACCACAACAATTGACCAAGACTATCCCAGCAGTCATTATGGTCCACAGTAGGCCTTCACCCAGCTCAGTAGATGCTGGACAGTTCCCTAATGTGCATGTTTTACCAGAACATCTGCTAATAGAGAGTACACACTCATAGTGCCTGGGGTAGACTGGTGTACACAACGTGGGTGGGCTCTGTGTATTTCTTGAATTGGTTGCAATGGGCTTCCGAAGAGGGTGAGATGATTGCTTTGCCTCACCCTGATCTTGGGTTCACACACCACCACACCCTGAGTTAATGGTCAGAAATGAGTATATGTTTTGATTTCTCCATTTGTCTGCTTCTAAGAGGCTGGTGTTCAGCTACTCTGAACTTCCTACACAACAGGAAGGAGGTGAAATGGTCAGAGTGAAGAGGGGAGCATCAGGAGGACACAGCAACCACAGGAATCAACACGAGAAGATAAAGGTTATAAAGACACACACACCCCCCCCTATGGTTATCCATCCACCTGACAATACACATATGGATGTCATTGCAATGGAGATATGGAATTAAAACCCCTCACACAATCCTTGCTTGCTCCAGCAAAGGGAAATCACCTTTTTGTTACAGCAACAACTAATCAGATCTTGTTTTGACACACTTGAGGAAACACAAGACAGAAGCATTCAAACAGCCCGTCTGTGTATGAAGGGCTCAGTTAGGGAGTCACTGACGAGATGTTAACACATTTGCGTGGCCTAATATTCTCCACAGGCAGGTCTAGTTTATTACTACACATTTCAGATCCACTTTAATGTCTCCTAAAATAGGTCTGAGGGGTTTAAAAATAGCCCAGACGATCACAGGCATCTAAATCCAGGCTGAAGTGAAGAGATTGGTAATAATGTGTGCGGTGCGGCTCTTTCAAACCAATGTGCGAGCTTGCATTGCCCTCTGCTGTCCAAAAGAGGGACCACCGAGTGTTTTTATATTCCCTGTGCTCCCCCTCTGCTCTCTGTAAGGGTGTGATTGTGGTAGAGATTCATAATGGAAGGAGAAAGAGAAGGAGAAGGAGGAGAAACAGTTATTTCTCATTCTTTCACTGAAAGCATTATTGTTACCAGGAGATGGGAATCTTTGTAAATATGAAGACAGTGAAAAGAAGTGACTATCTGCTCTGGACGTGTTAGTCGTATGTTCTGTCTTTAATCATAGTCTGTGTAATGATCCCAATGTGTTCGCTTGGCTCGGGGGAATTGTAACACTGCGTGTACATCACACTGCAAGTCTCCACTCTTGTGTAGGGCAACAAAATGTGCGATACAACAAGGCTTTTTTACGTCACACCGAAGTGAAGAAGTGATGTAAATATATCTTTCTTGTGGCTTTATTATGGTAGATTTGGAGGATAGGGTGCACTCAAGCACAAGAAGAAAGAGAAAAGGGGAAAAAAAGACATTCGACTATCACATCTCATATTTCTGAACACAATGGAGACAGAGATGCGCGCAGAAGAGAGACGTGTCTCAGTGAAATCTCTCCGGTTCTCCGGGGAACCTGCCTGTCTGTGACTTTCTACTGCTGCCACTACCCTGGGGCTGCCTGTTATACTAGTGGTCTAACTGCTGAGGAAAAGGTAATTCCCCGGCTTCTTTACATTGTTGATAAGGCCTAGGACTATACCCTGTTGCCCCACAGAAGATTTCTCCTCCTGTCTCTTTCACTTTCTCTTCGTCTCTCACATTTCTTCCCATTGTCCATTAATTTTCTCTTTAGATTGACCATGAGCTCTTGCAGCCGTGCCTCAGTTGTGAGAGGCAATCACTCCAGTCAGTGCTGGTCTAGATCTGCATCCCTCCCACAAACCGCCCTCTCCAGCACACAAACACTTCACAGACTTCCCCCGAGATCTGATGTTGGTCATGTTTCACACTGAAGACTGTTGCTCACTGGATCCAATCATGCATCTGATTTTACGTGCCTCAAAAGAAAAGAAAACAAGTGTGAGAGGACTGTATTGCCCATCGCATGCTGAGAGGACAATAGTGAAACACAATAGTGAAGACACTTCTACTGTAGTTTTTTTTGTGTGCGGTTTGAACATATCCAGGGTGTGATGCCCTGTGTTTTACTCTTCCAACTTTCTTAGACTGCACTTCACAAAGTGAACCTGTAGTCTTCATAATGAAGCCGCTTAATTGATAATCTTCCAATTGTAATTATCTCAAAAAATATTTGTCAGTTGATGTGTCACTTCGTGTGCTGCTTGTGGACAACGTTTCATTATTATTGTTTTCTTTGTAATGTATAAGTTACAGATTTCAATATTTTATCTAAAGTGTTCCAGGTTTATACTCTTTTGTGGCAAATGATGCATTCCTACAAGTAAACTGAAAGTTTTTAATTATTTACACACTCTAAGAAATAATATTGACTAAGACGTGTCAGTAATAAAGAGATGCATGACTAAACAAATGTCCATAGCTGCTTAATCACGGTGGCACTGTGCTTTGAGGGAATAACTTATTGAAATAATTAGAGGAATTGAGTAAGTAATATTCAGTGGTTTAATTAAGCAGACTACAGGGCCACCTAGTGCTGGGAGGAATGAAGTGCAGCTAAGAAAGCTGGGTGTGAAAAGCCCAGGACCCTGTCTATGAACAGTTAGGCTTCCCAGAAATCACACAGGAATTGCTGTAGTTCATATGGACAGCACAGGTTCTGTTCCTCTTGTGGAAAACAAACAGAGATATCATCACACCTCAGCTTGGATGGCATGAAATCCGTATCTTATCCCATTCCCATTCCTCCCCTGTGCTGCTTTAGCTGAGACCTGATTCTGTTATTTGTTTATTATTATAACATTTGATGATGACATATTGCTTGCAAGGACAGTAACCCTGATGGGGAGAGATGAATCGAGGGATAGTAAATGATAAACATCAGATTTTTCTCATGGCATCCTTGTGTTGGTCCAGTCTTTACAGGATAACCTCTATTGTCAGAATGGATCATGGGATTTGTGAAACATACTTCTATGAAAGGTTCTGGTTCTAGTTTAATTGTCCCTCGATCAGTTGTTAATTACAGAGTCAAGGTGTTACAGAGTCTCCTCCCAAGTCAGAACTGCATTGTAACACACAAAATTCAGGGAATGCACAGGATCTGGTGTAGCGTTTTTATGCAAGCTTTTCATTTGATTTTGATTCTTGTACTTTAATAAAAGTGCCTTGCAAAAGTATTCAGATTCTCTCACAGTTTTCACATTTAAAGCTTGTGGCCATAACACCTTGATGTAAGAATGTGTATGTGTTATATAGACAACTGATTCCACACATTCAAAGCAAACCCCAAAAGAATGACGTAAACAGGTCGTGATTGCTTAACTATAAGTGAACCTCAATGAATTCAGGTGCACAAGATGACATTCACAAGCCACACAGTTGAACAACAGAATGCCCCCTGTCTGTGAGCAATAATAACGTTTCTCATTATTCCAGACTGAAAACACGTGTCTCTGCGAGGTTCCTGGGTCAGGTAATGAATATCAAGAAAAGATTTAAACAAGGAGACAAAGGAGCTTTCAAAGCAAGTCAGGGATTACATGGGAAACTAAAGTTAGGAGAAGAGTACACACAATACTAAAGTCTCTGAATGTCCCTGTGAGCCCAGTGCACTCAATCATCAAGACATGGACAGTGAATTGTACCACTCAGACACTGTCTAGATGAGCCATTCCTCCAAACTGAGCAGCCAGGCAAGGAGGACACTGGTGAGGGACGCCATTGTGAGGACAAAGACAACTTTCAAAGAGCTACAGAGATTGGAGAAAATGTGCATCAGTCAACAATAATACTGTTATATATTCTCCATCTGAGCTGCTTTCTCCTACAGTGCTGCTCACCCAACTTTCTTTAGAGAACACGAGGTGGCAGATGTATACGAAACACAGACTCCAATCATGCAGTAACAATCGCATGCCAACCACTCAACACAACCAACACAAAGACTACAAACAAGCCAGGTCACCCGCCTGTCTTCACTTCTCGAGATGAGGGACATCTTCATACACAGGTTGTCATTTAAACACTTTCATGAATAGTTTACTGACTGATGTGGTTTATTTTTAACCGATGCTCAAAAATCAAGCTCTGACAATATGTAATTAAAAATAAAACTGGAGTTATCAGCCCAACTGTATCCAAGCTGCATTTTGGGAAGCCTTTCAGGCTGCGGAGACAGTGTCAGAGCAATGAGAAACAGTGTTGAGCGGCCCCTGTCAAAATACACTGCCTTCACGCTGTGCAAAATGTGTGTCGCAATTATTGTGTTGAGTGGCTTGAACAAACGGTCTGAACTTCAAGATTAGATGATGACAAGCATTTGGGATTGTGACAAATCATCTCTTTGGAGATTGTTTTTAACCTATTTTAATTCGACAATTGCATTTTCCTGAAAGTGTGCCTACATGGACTCTGACACCAAAGGAGACTGACTAACAGATTATTTAGTTTGTTTCTTATTTTATGGGTTGATTTTCATGCACCGACTCCAAAACGCAGGGCTTGTATCTCCCCAGCACAGTCAGGTGAACTCACTAATATTCAGCAATCAAATAAGAATGTTGCCCTGCAGTCGGAATTAATAGTACACTTATACTTACTCAGGCACCTAAAGTCCAGTCCTGAAAAGATACAGATCCTAGGGGTCTGCAGTTCTGCTCTATACATCAGTGTCTGAGGACCTGCCAAAGATGGTCATAGTCACCAAATAAGCACATTGTCATAAAAGGTATGTAGTTCACAGTAGAGTGGAACAGAAAAGAGACTCTCAATGCTGAACTAGGGCCAATTGAATGTAGGCTGTAGTAACTCATTCCTCCCACAAGAGGGCAGTCTTGTATAAAACGAAGCACGAACGTAACAATTCTACACATCATCAGGTGTTTGATTATAAACAATGCAATGATAAATATGCAATTACAATATGCAAGTCTCTTTTGTTGTTTCCTGAAGTCCACATAATTTGATTAACACAGAATCATAATTTTGTTGTGTGAAATAAGCCTCCTGCAGTTTCCAAAACTGGCTCCATTCTCTTGACATGTTTAGAGAAATGTACATATCAGGGCCACTGGCCTGCTGGAAGTGTATTGATCTGAGGTGCTGAAGGGTGTTAAACATCAGGGGATTCATGTCCTGGCCGGGAGCACCATAGGTTTGAAACACGGAAGAGAAACGATATAACTACGATTCATTGATCATTGGTCGGACTCACAACTACACCCTTCACACAGCAGAATAGGCAAAATAAGCAGCAATAGACAGGATCTTTAAAATGGGGACCAGATATGAAAGAGTGTTACATTTTGAGAAGATCATATTGTCCAGAAGAGGGGGGCTGAGGTATTACAGGTGAAATCTGAACACGTACTTCAATATTCATGGCAAAGCGAGAGTTCAGCCTCCAATGTTGTGTTTGGTCCAGTGCTGTTGACATTTCTAACCAAATTGCTGAAGTAGAGAGGTGAGGTCGGCGTTTCAACAAAAGCACTGATTTAGTTCGGGAACTCAACACACTACAGGAGTAGAAAATCATTTCCTCTGAAGTGGGTGCTGGTTCCCTGCATTAAGAGTCCATAGATCACGGGTCAGATGTGGTTTGCTGAATGTTTCCAGAGTACTTGAAAATGCCCTCATGACCTCCAACTAACGACTGAGGCCAGCACTGATTCACAGCTCTGACCCCCTCACTGTTAATTCCAATTCTAATTCCAATTCAAAGACACAATTTACAGCATTTATTTTATATATAGGAGCTAGAATTCCTCCTTCTCTCTTATACAATGAGGCAAGAAACGCTGGGGTCACCATTTTGAATTGGTTGCTCGTCCGAGAAAATGTTCAATGAACAAGCAAGGAGACAAATGTCAAAAGAAGTCCTTAAACCTTTTTATTTTTGTATCCCAGAATCAATAAAGCTTTTGGGGAAGCTGATTATGGCTTGCAAAGGTATGATTAACTGTAAATAATCATTTTGGCTGAAGTCTTTCTTTCATTTAAAAAAAAATGTCTTGCTTGTTCATAGCATGTCTTTTAAAACACGTATTGTTCAGAAGGGTGTAAAATCGCCGGTTTCCTTTCACACCCTGCTCAATTGTTTCTATCTGTGCATGGATGAAAGCATGACCTGAAACTTTGGCTGCTTTTTAAAGTCACATGAGCCCTATTGAGCACTTGAAGACCGGATGATTCCAAAAATAAATAAAACATGGTGTTTAAGGTCATTTTTGCAGACTTTTGTCCTTCTCTAATGCAGTGTGTGGACAAGATCTCTCCTCTCCAGGAGTGCTGCTATTTTGCTTTTTTTCACATAGAAAACTTTAAAAATAAAATAAAAATTGAATGAATCTAAATGTCTTGTTTCACGCTTCATTATGGTCTTCTTAGAAAAACAATCATCATCAGTAAAGGGTAGAAGTCCTTTCAGATGATGAACTGGATATAAGACTGACCAAGCATTACAATGTTTACAATGCAGGGAATTGAGAGCATAGGAACAGAGAAGAAAGCGTATGAAAGACAGGGGGCCACTGGTCCCCTTGGGCCCCCTGCCTGATAGGAGCCAATTTATCTGAGGAGCCGGTGCTGATAATGCAACCTCCGGGCGTTCATAGCCTTACCTGAATGCCATGGATTTCAACAGTGGAAGACAAACATTATAACTGTGATTTATTTCTGAGCTGTTGTCCTGACCACTCTGTCTTTCACAAAATCAATCTATTAACACATGAAACCAGAAGCACACGTTTTCTTACTGCAGAGAACATATTAACATCTCTTCATAACGCTGCTATTCATAAGACAGATGGACGTCTATTCTTCAGTCTGCAAGGCATCATTTGTTCAGGACAAACAGGTTAATTTGAAGCAAAAACAAAATACATGATGTTTGTTTATTTGTGTCAACCAATAGAGGGCTCTATAAACATGTTGTCTAGATTCACATAGAAATCTGAGACTGTGAAAGTGTAATATAAGGGAACAAGCAATGCCAGAGAGCATCCAGTGAATATTAACCAAGACATTACACTGACTTTGACTTTGCCACAAACCTCACGTGCTTCACATCCCCAGCTCTGAGAAGTTGATATTTTGGGCCCAGGCTGTAACGAATTCAATGTGGTTAAATATTTAAATAAAACCTACATACTGACCATAAAAAGGCAGAAATTGGGCTCTGTTATAGTGCATACATATATATTATATATATTTAAATAAAACGCTGCTTCTCCCAATTCACACGCCTTCACGCGGATGATCTTCCAGACAGTGCCGTCCACAAATCCAGGCATACTTAGTATTGAAACTGAAAAAAAGAGACTTAATATTCACAGGAGAAACAGTCTAAATCATTATGACCGAACATGCGTGTTTTGCGTGTTGTTTAGCAGCACAGAAAGCCATTTACAGTTTTCCATCAGAGAAATTAAACCAGTTCCCTAAAGCAGAAACCAGTCAAGCGTTACAAAGAGTTACAGATGGGCTGGAGATCCAGACACACTCAGCCGAGGGCAGAGGAGGAATACACTTAGTCAGAAACAGACGTCACTCGTTTGTTCAAGCACTTTTATTAGGGTTACTTCTGTTTCCCCTTTTCTCTTGACTGCTGGCAAATCCAGTTGAAATTCTGAAGATACAATACTTGAAAATTGTGTTATTTGTGTATTTCTACACTTGAGCATCATCTCTATCAACATGTAGACAGATTACAGTAGCATACTCTGCACGATTTATACTGGTGTCACTGAAAAAGCATATTTTATAATCGTTTTTTTCATTGATCTCACCTGTGTGTAATGGGTCTTCAGTAGGATCTGTTTACGTGATGGTCTGTGTGCTGTTTGAAGGCAGTTCCATTTAGATGGAAGACAACATGTTTTTGAACAGAGTGTGTTGTTTTGTCTGGGAATTCTGAGGTTTGGGCAGCATGGGGTGGGTTTTTTGTTTTGTGTTTATAGTTATGAGAAAATGTAGTATTATTTCAGGAAATGTGTGTAAATTGTTGTTACAAACTGTAATGTTGAATTTTAAGAAGAGTAAATTAAATTAAAAATGACTAGTCATTTACACAGGCTTTGTCTTTCCCCCCTAGTTAGTATAATGTTAAAAACATTAATAAATGCAGTACCCTAGATGTAGTGAATGGCATTTAATACCCAGTACCCCCCATTCCTTACAATTGCTTTAATTGGTGAATATTGAATGGTTGTGTCTAATGACTGACAGACTCTATTTACATTTGTAAAATCTCTGTATTACAGATCCACAGTGTATTTTGTAAACATGTGTGATGTTTATGCAGCTTTGCAGAGTTTAATAGTTCTGCATTGCTCTTAAAGATGGACTATTCTCTTGGACATTGATTTAGTGACTTTATATAATGAACTGATATGAATATATGAATTTATATGAATGCATGACTAACTGGCTTCTCTCAGTTGACTTGTGTAGGAACCCGAAATTGAGCTTGAGGTCCGTGTCCTCATATAACACAAGGTGGCATAGCTGTGCACTATTGTAGCTGCTCCCAGTTTGTGCACACCCATCTCCACACACTGGTTCACATTGAGTCACAACATGAGCATCTGTATTGCCATCAAGCACACCTGGATTTAAGGTGGATCAATAAATTCATCATCACATATTTTTTACATATAAATTATTTCCAGATTTGAAAGAGACATAAAACAATAACCGCGCATCCCGTCTTTCAGGATTTTCAGGGAGATTTTTTCTCGTAAAGCTTCACATTTAAATCCTAAAAGCCTGCCTAGGAAATCCATTTCCTTTGTTGTTATTCATACCGAAAAAAGAGACTTAATATTCAAAGGAAAATAAGAGTGTATTATTATCTCAGTACTTAAATGTATTTCAGTTCAGTTACATTGTTGCAGGCAGCATCGAATCCTATTAACAGTTTTGCATTACAGAAAATGTAATTAACAGAAATTAAGGATTATTAGATTAACACAAATCTGTTAGAAAGATTAAATGAAGAACAGCAACTCTGAGACAGTATTAGGAAGCGTGAAAAACACAAATTGCGTGGTGGTGGTTCAGGTAGATCATTCCCAGAATCCAGTGCATGTAACACATCGACTGCATGCAGCAAAGGATAAGCCCACTGGCTACCACAGAAACAAAATGCACCATGAATGGCAAGGCTAGCTACTTTAGACTCACCCAAAACAGACCTCCCTGCTTCTAGAACCGTCTCGGAAATAAGTGGAGAAGTTGTCGAGATAAAGCAAATAGAACTTTAATCAAGCCGGCTCGGAAGCCCCACGTCAGGGAAATTCCTTCAGTGAGAACTTAATGTTTACAAACATGAGTGAAGCTTTATAGAAAAATGATGTAGAATCTTGTGGCCGTTCATCCAATCAAAGGCTTCAAAAGATGCAAGCCCTGGAAAGTTTGTAGGCTGCCCTTCCCAAGGGAGGAGGTCATCATAGAGGCAGATGTCTGGTGCTGTTACAGCATACAAATGGTACAATCTTGTGGTTTTCTTATCAACGAGGTAACATCTTTGGATTTGAGAGGAGAAACAGGAAATCCACACACAGACAAACTCAAGGGTTGATACATTCGGGAAAACCCATGGGCGATACATTCAGACAAACCCATTTCTCTTATCATACAAAAACAGAAATGGTAAGAGAGAATAATTTCAATAGGATGTATCTTTAACAACCACCTTGTTGGTTTTGCTAGGCTAGATAAAGCTAATTTGCTGAGTCTGTATACAAACAATGTCTAATGCTATCATCAATATAAAACATATACAGAGTCTTCACTGCTCCTCAATTTGTTTCACCTCCCCAGCCTTCCTATGTGTCCTGGCTCTCCTGTCAAAGGAAGAGTGGCAGCTACAATGTTACCAAATGAGTGGCAGACAGGCAAAGACCAAAGGTTATAGTTGTAGACTGACTTTATTTGCCGACGTCTGCAGAGTCCATTTGAATGTAAAAGCTACACGTGCCTAACAGAACTATATATACATGCGACTAAATCAGCTCTACTAGAGCTTTAAAAAAGGGTATTTGTATTCAGCTAATCCCAGTAAATAGATCTGTTCCTTCGTGAGAAGATACAATGCTTTTGTCCTAATTTGTAAATCCTTCAGATTGAACTCCACGTGACAGCACAGCAATCAGGGTTCATAAAACAAAACCAGATACTTAAGAAAGAACATAAGAAAGTTTACAAACGAGAGGAGGCCATTTGCCCCATCGTGCTAGTTTGGTGTCCATTAATAACTAAGTGATCCAAGGATCCTATCCAGTCAGTTTTTGAATGTTCCCAAATTGTCACTTCAACCACATCGCTGGGGAGTTTGTTCAGATTGTGACGACTCTCTGTGTGAAGAAGTGTCTCCTGTTTTCTGTCTTGAATGCCTTGAAGCCCAATTTCCATTTGTGTCCCCGGGTGCGTGTGTCCCTGCTGATCTGGAAAAGGTCCTCTGGTTTGATGTGGTCGATGCCTTTCATGATTTTGGAGACTTGAATCAAGTCCCCACATAGTCTCCTCTGTTCCAGGGTGAAAAGGTTCAGTTCCTTCAGTCTCTCAGAAGGACATTCCCTTCAGACCTGGAATAAGTCTGGTTGCTCGCTCCTGAACTACTTCCTACTTTATTGACCTCCAAGAGCTATGTTGCTTTCTATTTCCCTCTTTGCTTTCCCTCTCTTAACATCTCTTTGCAGTTCAATATATTATTTGTATTTTGTTTCGTCTCCATCTCTTTTGTATGCGCTATACAACATTTTCTCTTAAACCATTTTAGCCAGATACGTGAAAGAGATTCACATTTGTTAGAGAGGACGCACCGTGATGCGTTGCCGTGTCTTTGCCTTTGCACTGAAAGATGACCTGAGGTGTTATTATGTGGGGTATGCAGCTACAGTGCTTACTAATGGAAAAACATGCTGTCTTCCATATGGTTGATATCTAGCTACGGTCTTAACCCCATTTCCTTGAGGGGCATCTTCTGGCTTTTGCCCTAAGTGGAGCTTTCTTGATGACCGTTATTAGCGTCATGATTTTATTAATAAGACAGTAATGTTCTGATTAATGGATTCTTTGGGAAGGAAGCTCATTTAGAACAAAGTCAGACACAGACCTTTTCTTGTTCATTCATTTGTTTGTTTGAATGAACTAAATTAGAAGCTATGCCATGCCACAGTAGATCAGAAATGAAGTGTCTCACTGCAAGCAGACAATGCTAGGGCTAGTGAAATATAGTGAAATGTGTTCAGGTACGTTTTACCTTATTTTCTGTTAGTATTTAATTATATTTTTAAACTGCATCCCCCCCCAATTCACACTTCTCTGAAGTCCTGGAATGCTTCCCTATTCCTCCCATGTTATTGACAGAAGTAAGAAAAAACAGAACAATCATATGGCAGTTGCTTCAATGCATTTAGGGGTGTGGCCCTGTCAAGACAATCTCCTGAACTCCAAACTGAATGTCTGAATGGGAAAGAAAGGTGATTTAAGCAATTTTGAGCGTGGCATGGTTGTTGGTGCCAGACGGGCCGGGCTGAGTATTTCACAATCTGCTCAGTTACTGGGATTTTCAAGCACAACCATTTCTAGGGTTTACAAAGAATGGTGTGAAAAGGGAAAAACATCCAGTATGCAGCAGTCCTGTGGGCGAAAATGCCTTGTTGATGCTAGAGGTCAGAGGAGAATGGGCCGACTGATTCAAGCTGATAGAAGAGCAACTTTGACTGAAATAACCACTCGTTACAACCGAGGTATGCAGCAAAGCATCTGTGAAGCCACAACACGTACAACCTTGAGGCGGATGGGCTACAACAGCAGAAGACCCCACCGGGTACCACTCATCTCCACTACAAATAGGAAAAAGAGGCTACAATTTGCACAAGCTCACCAAAATTGGACAGTTGAAGACTGGAAAAATGTTGCCTGGTCTGATGAGTCTGGATTTCTGTTGAGACATTCAGATGGTAGAGTCAGAATTTGGCGTAAACAGAATGAGAACATGGATCCATCATGCCTTGTTACCACTGTGCAGGCTGGTGGTGGTGGTGTAATGGTGTGGGGGATGTTTTCTTGGCACACTTTAGGCCCCTTAGTGCCAATTGGGCATCGTTTAAATGCCACGGCCTACCTGAGCATTGTTTCTGACCATGTCCATCCCTTTATGACCACCATGTACCCATCCTCTGATGGCTACTTCCAGCAGGATAATGCACCATGTCACAAAGGTCGAATCATTTCAAATTGGTTTCTTGAACATGACAATGAGTTCACTGTACTAAACTGGCCCCCACAGTCACCAGATCTCAACCCAATAGAGCATCTTTGGGATGTGTTGGAACGGGAGCTTCGTGCCCTGGATGTGCATCCCACATATATATATATATATATATATATATATATATATATATATATATATATGTCTATAATCATACACAGACAGGTGACAAATTAAAGGAAAATCCAACATAAAGTGTCTCAGTAAGGTGTTGGGCACCATGAGAAACCAGAACAGCTTAAATGCTCTTGGCACAGATTCTAGAGTCTCTGAAATCTACTGGAGGGATGAACATCATTCTTCCAAAAGATATTCCCATATTTGGTGTTTTGATGATGGTGGTGGAGAGCGCTGTCTAACACGTCGGTCCAAAATCTCCTATAGGTGTTCAATTGGGTTGAGATCAGGTGACTGCATATGATTCACATCATTTTCATACTCATCAGACCATTCAGTGAGTCCTCGTGCCCTGTGGATGGGGGCATTGTCAGTATATACAACAGGGAATAAACTGGCGTGATATTGAGGACAAGACCCTTGAAAGACATTCTTGAAGTTGCACGTACAGTTGATCATTGGTTTGAACAGACCTTCAAAATCTGGTCTTCTCTGAAACACGTGAATGTGAATAGAAGAGTGAAGTCGTTCTTGTCATTTGGAAAGGTTGCTTGGTTTGGTGATGCGGCACACAGACATCAATATAATAAGAGCCTTTTAATGTTAACTTAATGGGACAGAAATATTCCTGACATTCATTACCAATTACTCTGACATTTCCAAGGTGTCCCGGAAGGACTCATTGATTAAATTAAAACGGTCTCCTGGTTTAGGGAAGGTACTCCTAAAAGGTAATGAATAAAGGGAAGGGGTGGGTTCCTTTAGCATTAATTTCTCCATTTATTTATTCACAGGCCCCTTCAATAATACCACTACAGATTAATTTTGTAAATCAGAAATAATATTGACTAATAGTCCCTTCAAACTCCTGTGAGCATCATGCACTGATCAAGTCACTCGAATGCCAGAACACTTGGAAGCTGCTTTTCTGGACCAGGACGGCATCAAAAGTTGAAACAAAAAAATCAAAATTCCAGTGACACACAACTGCCCTCGTTAACACTGCTTTACGCTCGATTAACTCCCCCTTTATGAAGGCTCTTGCTTATGGACTCGCTAACGAGGCGACCAGTCAGTAATAACTTCCTTGGGGCTCTTCCACAGAGTCACATAAAGCAGCCTTTGAAACCCCGCCACACGCTGTAGTTCTCTGCACGTCACAGGGGATACGTCGCAGATTACACAACTCTGGGGTTTCATTAAATTGCTAATGCATGAAAATAGATCTGAGGCTTTCATTCTTGTGTACAAAACAGTGCAAATTTCATTTTCTGATGAAGCCAGCACAAGTCAATGAGGTATTAACGCCCCAACTTGGCACTGTGAGCTCTTTTGCCCGTGCATTATAAATTTGTGCTTTCAAAATATCAAATAGTTATATTAAACTGTGGTTTTAATGTTCAGTACATGACATATACGGACAAATGGCAACACAGGATTCTAGCTTTTGGGGTCATTTTGTTTCAGAGCAGGATTTTAATTTCCTTTTACCTTGCATTCCATTTAAAACAAGGTACAAACATGACCGCATGTTGCCTGTGTCATATCAACTACTTTACAGAAAGATACGGTTGCCGTTTATCCTCTCACCTCATCTCAGAGTCTGCAGAACGTTGTTGCTGAGCACTGGTCCTTGAGGGCTGCAGTTCATCTGCCTTCAAAGTGTATATAATTAAGAATATACTTGTTCACATAATTTGCCCATGTTCGCCCTTCTCTCAGGATAACATTCACATGACAAAGCAGCGTTCAAGTATTTTACTAAATGTGACCAGATTGGATCACTGTTTTAGTCACGAGTTCATCCAAAACAAACCGAAAGGGAGAGAAAACATTTCTGCTTTGAATTGTCTTTGAATAGAAATCAACTAAATGCTTTCACAAGGCTAGTAGCACAGGTATTTGTAGACACCTCAGCTTAGCACTGATTAATCAATTTTGGCACCCACGGACAGGGTTATGATAAAGATATACAATTTCAAAAATGTATTGAGATCGAACTGCATATTTCTGACACGCAGACAGTTGCCAGGGCTGCCCACGGATCTCACATTGAGAAACTTAGCGAGTAAGCGTTTCCATTGGCATGATTTGTGTGGCAGAAATATGTAGTTTGGTCACAATGCATTTTTTAAATTGTATACTGCTTTTATAAGAGCCCTGGATTGATTTGAAAGGCAGGGTTGAATGAATTAATTCACTGACACTGTTAATACTGAAACGTGCTCCTATGGCACGTGTTATTGTTCCTGGGTCTTGAACGGCCACCTCCTCCAGTGTAACAGAGTGCCTATAGCTCTGTGCGCATTATGAGCTCAGTTCCAATTAAGGGCCTGAGGGAGTCTGAAAGGCATCGAACATGGCGGTGCGCTTCTCTCTGCGATGAGCATAATTTCCTGGTGAAAAGTCTGAGCTTGTTAATTAAGATCGGTCTTAGGGAAACTTATAGAAAGATCTGCAGTCATGTTCTGAACTTCCCTTTTAAAAGATTAAGACCAATTAGTGACTAATTACAGAAGCGTTAAAACAATGACCACATCAATCTCGTCATGTTAGGTGCTTAAGGAGGAGCTAGCTGGCAAGAAATCTTCAAATTAATTGTCTTCTCAGTCATTCTGTCACTCTGTAGTTTGCAAATGCTGCAACTAATATAAAAATGGCAACTTTTTCAGAGATGAAAAGCATTATGGAAAAAAATGTAATTAAGCAAATTATGAAGATTAAAAACCAGAAGATGCCAATGTCCTGAAAAGGTTTGGATCCAAAGGAAGTAATCCTGCTCTTCTTTGGCTCATAACCCAGTTGTCACGAAATGGGACCTTGTGTTGACAATTGTGCCACTTGTATGAGTGGACCAGAGATGTGACGTTTGGAAGGCCGTGGGAGAAAGATGGACCTGCCCAGCGTGGATAAGTACTTTGTCTCCTTGTCGATGGAAAAGAGAGTGAGACGATAATAGATTTAAGCACGGCACTTGATGCACTTTATTTCGAACACCACGGAAAGTGGTAAAGGACAGTCGGAGTCCTTTTTGAACCAGGACTGAAATTGCAATTGCATTGTTCAACTCTTGCTGTCCTCCCTCGTCCTCCTCTGGTGGCTGTCCTGGGACTTACAACCTATAATAGAAAAGGAAAGAGACATTCATTTGTGGTTATTTTGCACAGAGACTGTTTTCTGAATACAACTGACCTGTATATGTCATAGGATCCGGGGAATGGGTGCCGAACCGGTCCGAGCTTCTGCCTGGCCCAAAGCAGCTACCGGCCCTTGAGGTACTGAAGAGAAATTGCGTCCCAGAGCAGGCATCTCACGTACCTGTAGGTGGCTCGTGGGGTGGCTGCTACCTGACAAGACAGAAGTAAACTAACAGTAACTCCTTCCACTGTATTTGAGCATCTCTGGGAGATAAACCCCTAAATCTGTTGCTGTTTAGTGTGAATGTTTACAGTACGGGAAGATTAGTTTTATATTGATAGATAGCGTATTTTATTAGGTCCTTTTATTTATTTATGTTCTTTAGGTTAGGGTATTTTAGTCTTTTACACACCCTGAATATTAAGGTGGGCTTCAGCTAGTGTATTTATTGCCTATTATCTTCCCTGATTGTGTGTAATTGCCATTTGTCTTGCACAGCCTTTGTGCCCTGTGCATGTTACATCAAACCTGCTTAAATAAAACATTGTTATTACTTACCTCCTGCTGTTGTGTCTTGGGGTTCGATCGAGCCTGCCTGGGGGGGGTATTCAAAGGGGGT
The DNA here is from genome assembly GCF_036373705.1 of Amia ocellicauda. Classification (NCBI taxonomy): domain Eukaryota; kingdom Metazoa; phylum Chordata; class Actinopteri; order Amiiformes; family Amiidae; genus Amia; species Amia ocellicauda. Next base: position 62,308,261 of record NC_089851.1, on the reverse strand, counting down.
TGCGAGTTCCTCTCGCTCAACAATTGAGGTGGCGTAGTTGGTCATGTGTTTCACACTGAGCCCCCTCAGCTGTGACACTGACACAACTTCCTGTGCCTCCATTACTCCACAAATAATTTTAATTAATCAAACCACACAATTTGGACTTGTGTGCAATTCACCATGTCACCAAGCTTTGAATGCGTTCAACTGTGAGAAGGGCAAGGAGACCCTCAGACTTTACTTGAAGTATATTGCCATTCATTACACCCAGCCTATTTGCAAGCCACGGCTCTCCAAATGAGTTAATTTAGCTGTTAAAACCTCTTTCACATGCTTTGAGCGCCTAGGGAGGGAATAGGTCTTTAACAGGAGAATAGACCTAATTGCTCCCTATAATTCTTCCAATGGTTTTAATTGGGAATGCAAATTCTTTACTCCTAGTCATTTCCTCCGAGGGGCAGCCCCTGAAGAGAGAACAGAACAATGACAGGCCCTTTGGATCATGGAACGCCATCTGCCTTCCTTCCAGGGGACCCCTCACTGATGGAAAGTGGACCTTCCCACCATGCCTCGATCTACACCCACCGAGCTCAACCCCCACTACAGGACAGAAAGGAGAGATGGGAGTCTACAGAGTATGCTAATGCCCCCAGACTGTTCGCCCCAAGAAGGGAATTCCATCGCCCTGTCCAATTAAAGCCTTCTGTGCCCTTGTATCTCAAGAACAGCGGTCGGGACAATGCACTGAATGTGTTCTGTTCGGTATATAAGTGAATACATGGTTTGAAGATTCTCTCTCATTGTTTCATTGACGTCATCTGGTTCAATTTGAGCAGGAGGACCGCAAAGTGAAGCTGAGCGTTTCAGGCTACACACACTGCACAAAATAGCATCTCTTCTACAATAAAAGCCTACCTTCAAACGATGTATTCACTTAATATAATTCATGCACGTATGGATGAAAAACATTTTAATTACATATACCGTAGCCATAAATGCCTCTCCTCCGTGTCTATAAATGGCCGGGTCCAGGATCCGCAGTAACTGACCTATAGTAGCCCATCTGTGTTGCGTTTACATGCTAGTTAACAACATTATTAATTATAAACAAATGTACATCCTGTGAAATACAATCAAAGCATGTCTTGATGCCCCTCCACAGTCCCCAGTATTACGGCCGTGCCACATCATAAACAATCCCTCACGTCACACCTGAGCGCAAGAGGGACAGCACTTAAAACGTCACCCTTTGCCATTTCTCACACCTTACTTATAGGCTTTGCATGGGTGAACACATTCATTTTACCAATAAAATGTCAAGCATGATAAATAACACTAGGCATTCGGTCACAAAACCATTTTTCTCTGCACACCCAGTGCTCAGATATATTTAGATAATAGAATTTGAATTTGAAAAAATGTAAAAGACAGGATACCAGCATTTATGAGATTTCAAAATTATTGGCACTCTTGAAATACTATTATTTCTCAAAAAGGTAGGTGTCAAAATCATTGGCACCCCAAAAGATCCTCAGCAATAACATCAAACAAAATTAAATATGCATTAACATTCTACTTTTTAAGCACATCTCAGTCTTATGAGACTGTATTGTTGCCTCCCATGGCTTCCTGTTTCGCTGGGGTATACAAATTAGGAACACCCTCGTGAAATCCATTTGTCATCTATCACCAAAGGAAGGGCAAAGAACTCACAAATAAAATATGGATATTTAATAACAAAAATGGTAATTCTTCACCAAATCACAGTATTGTAAAATTAAAGCCCATGTTGGTTATTATAATTGCATACAATGACTACATACCTCAAAAACAAATCATAATTGCCTCATAATTTGTCTTTAATTGGAGCTAAAAAGTCCACAATGCGTTGCATGCTACAAGACAAATGGGGAACAAGGACTGTACTTACCCAGAGTTTTAATTGATGGGTAGCCATCGCTGTCAAATGAACAGACACCTTAATTGCTGACTCAAGTATTTAGAATTAAGATCAGATCAGATATGATCTTGACATGAGCGTTTATGGTTTACATCCATATTACTGCAGTTGTAAACATTTGAAAAGATAGATGCATTTTCAGACACACGTTTTGCTTCAACCATAGAATTAACAATAACATTCAGGTCACGCCAATAGATGAAACTGGTTGAGTAATACGTTAAAAAAGTAGCCTACATAGGCCTACTGTAAACTTCTATATAGATATCAATATTCAGCAGTACGTTTTTACGTACCTGTATAATAAAGTTAACAAATGGACACCTCTACCCCAATATAACATGGTCCTTGGAAACCAAAAAATCTTACCACGTGTTAGGAGTAACCGAAATATCGAACTTTCCCTGTACTCGAACATCTGTTATTGATAGTCTGCAAATTGAGAGCTAGTAAATAAACCTGTTCTACAATGCACGAATTGTATTTCTACAACAATTATTCAATAAGCTAACTTAAAACATGTATTAACAACAGCGGTACTAAGCTCTAGTACCAAAAATCCACTATGAGGGCCAAGATTTCATCATCATCATCATCAATCATTGGCTCTGTGTGTGATGCTGAGGAAAATGCAAATTTCACATCAAATATCAATAAAAAACTTTTAATGACACATCCTTACAAATTGTTGTAAAAAGGATTGTGGTGTTTTAGCAAATAGGAGCTGGAGCCATTGTGTCACTTAGCCAACTATGTTATTCGCAGATTGGAGTAGGCCCATCCCTTTGCTAAGATGTTTGGAAAACCTTCTGAACAAACAAATACTTTTCTGGGGTGGGGATGTGGAGTGGCCATCTTGGGGGAAAGTAGGGGAAGATTACAGAGGCCATCTTGGTAAGGGACTTAATAGAACCCAAGTCATCTTACTGCAGACATTGGGAGGGGGTTCATCCCCTTGTTTAGAGTGTTTATTTACTTTGTTTATAGTTTAGATTGACTTTATAATCATACATTACCTTTATTATAAGTTTGTTATTTTGATGTAAACCTATTTACCTATGTTTTTAATGTTGTTTTTGTCACCCCTATTTTCTAATGGTTGGGATTAGGAGGCGGGGCTAAACTGAGCATAGTATAAGAGCTGGGTCAAGGCATTCACTAGGAGAGAGCTGGGTGGTGCTTAACACCTGCCTGTTTGTGGGGCTGTTTTGAGGATTTATTTATTTGAAATTATTTAGTCAGTGTGTAGGCGGTGACTACACTTGTTTTGTGGTGGACTTTTTGGCCGAAAGACCATAAATGTCCGTGTTCTTGAAGCCTTGCTATCTTTGTTTGTAACTGTCTGATTCTGGGACCACTACAGATAGAATTAAGTTACAAAAGGTAAAGTAATCAAGTTTTAGAGATATTGATAAAATGGTGAGTACCTTTTTTGGCGTACAACAAGACCGACCCTGCTCTTCGACTTTCCAAACCAGTTGTTTTGCTTTACCGCAGTATATCCGAATCTGCGTTATATCGGGGTACGGGTGTAGTTCTAACCTTCTACCAATCCCTCTTCTGTCCAACTATTTAAACAGACAGAAAAAAAAATGTCTCATACTAGGAACTCAAGATCACCCTGTACAGAGTTGCACAAAACAAACGTGGATAGCAGTGCCCTATTTTCCTTTTCTAACACATGGTTACAGCCCTTCTCCACATACATTTCTTCAACAAAATAGGTTTCTGAAGTAATCACCACCTGACCAAATTTTTTTAAACCCCCATTAAGAGCGGTTATCCCTCATTAAGATTGCTCTGAGGGAAAGACTTCCCCACAGATCTGGGGGAAAGCCTGGAGGCAAACCCCACAGGAAGTTTGCAATCTAATTTCTAATTTCAGACCCATCTCATTTACAGCAATAATTAGTCCAATATAATAATGTTTTATCATTAATTGAACTTAGGGTTAGGTTCGAAGTTACACCTATAGAAGTTTGTATATACATTCAACGGGTTTCGAAACAGTACTAACTATTATTATATGTCAAAAATAAAATGATAATACATGTCTGGACATTGCACTGGCTGACTGCTTTTAAAATGTCTATTTTCAGTCCTATTTTCTTTACAGGAAAGCTGACATCTGAAAGAGCTGCAGTGATAAATTAGGATCATCACAGAAAACACAGACGGGTCATGATACAAGCAGTGAGATGAAGACAGCGAACGAAAGAGGAGTTTCACAGAGATTTAAGATTTAAGATTAAGATTTAAAAACACAAATGGGAAAACGTCCATAAATTCTAAACGGAGATGAATGTCCTGCATCTAACACATTATGCAGACAAACCCACTCTGATACACTGGTTCATCAATGATCTCTGAGCAGGCCGACCCTGGTGTGGTTTAGCTCCTTAATGAAGTCCACCATTTTGATTTTAGTTTAAATCAGTAGGTCCCTTTTTTATCCCTAGTCCCCCCCCCCCGGTTCCAGTTATTTCCAGTTCTGAATGACTGTGCAAGAGCTCAGTGTACCCAAACACGACACCGCCTCATTGATCTGAATTTCAGGTGGCCAAGTCTTGGTGAATTGATGGTCTTGGGGTGATCTTTGTGGCTGGGATCTAACCTGCGTGACCAGGACCCCCCAGGACCATGGCTGGAGTCATAAGCAAGTCATTCAGTGTCCTGGAATGAAAGTCAAAGCAATGCCAAAGCTTTGCCTGGTCTTGTGAGATAGTACAACTTGTCTGAGGGCTGCAGTTAGCCATTGAAAGACTGAGACTCTCCGCCTATCCTTCAGCACTTGCTATGTGATTTAGGCATTTTGTTTTCTTCTTCCTCAGACCACATTAAGCAGTGATTACTATAATCCAAAGCCACCAGCTGACACACCAGGCGCACACTCCTTGGAGCGGAGAGAGAAGCGATCAATAACTGTGCACTGGGAGTCTTTGATCAGATGTCTTAATGGGTCTCATTTAATCCCCCATCTGCGGTGGGCTGGAGGACGGGGCTGCTGTGGCTGATCTTTACCGTAGTGCTGTCGAGGCTAAAGGTTTTAGTGCTTTTCAACTGTCAGGTCTTCTGTCACATGAAACCGTCTCAAACTGTGCATTTAGGACACAGATGCAAATCTATCAAAAGAAGCTCCTCTAGAGAAGACTCTTTCTGAGTTTACTGATATGCTGGAGTTTGAACATAAATCATTTGTTGTTGATTGTGATTAATTGTATCTGTGTGACTCTAGCTCCAGGGATGTATATGTACTTAATGTATAATTCAGTTGTGGAGACTCTGACAGTGATTTTAATAAAACATCTTCAAAGCTGTGCGTGAACAGCATGATTCCCATCAGTTTGTGAATCCACGATGCTAACAGCAAGATAATCTCTTACTTAAACTACCTGACAGGTAGTAGCACATCCACTCTCCTCACCTGCCCTGTCAAAACTGCTTTATACCCTGTCCTTATGTGGCTCTCTAAGTGTGCGGCACAAGCTGTAAAATATGTCTGCAGAGCAATCTGTCTGTTGGGAATGATCTGGTACAGGACTGATCTATTACAAGGCTGACAGGGAAATAACCTTGAGCCTCCAGCCATTTTATTCCCCTAAAATGTGTCTTCAGCTTAAAAAAAAAAACAACTACAAACTTTCAGAACCACAGAAACCAATACAAAATATCATATGGACAATTAAGCTATACAGACTCCTGAGCTGAACTACAGTGAGTTCCCTCCATAGTTTGGAAGCATTTCACTTATTTAAGATGATTCAATTAACCTTGCTTCCACAGATGCAATTAATCCAGCTGATCAGAGGAATAACTGCATTGTTTGCTACATGTTTTTTCAATTGGCCTTGATTAATTCAATCTGACACCAAACCTGGGCATGGCTACTGGTCTCCCTTTATTCTGATCAATATCCTGATTTTATTTTCCACTTACACACTTGTCTCAGTCTTGTAAACTTTACTGTGACTCCTATACATAGTCTGGGTATAACTCTGTCAGTGCAAACAGATCACACAGTTTATAGATGTATTTAAAGTGCTACAGTCTATGCTAATCATTATCATTTTTCACACTAATGCTATACTGCTAATGTAAATGTATAGAATAGGTTTATAATTTAGTCCATTACAACTTTCATATTGCACACAGACACTACAAATGCAATATATTTTAGCTTATATTTTCTCTTCCATTGGAAATTAAACTTTTGCATAGGTATGATGGGTCTAGTTTTTCCTTCTTAATAGGATGTGGGTGAGACAGCCCGTAATTGTGACCTCCAGCTTCTACACTGACAAAGCGTCTGAACTGTGGCCCAGTGGGGGGGAATCCAGTGAGAGAGAGAGAGAGAGAGAGAGAGATGTACCAACTGCAGCATCCCCCTCCCCTGCAGGCACCATGATTGACACGCCGAATAATTGGATTTTCTTTTTTTTTTTTTTAATTTCAGGTATAGTTTATAAAATATAATCAATCAGGCGGTTTAGTAAATTAATAAAATCTCTAATGTAGTATTCAATTTCATTAAAAGATAATTGCTGGTTAGTTATGGACGGGAAGCGACACGCAGAGTGATTAAAGATAATTTGCATTTCAGAGAGGAAACGAGTCCCTTTCCTAGCTAGGAGAGGAGGGTCTAGAGGTTTACATGTTTTGTACCTTTGGAATTGTCATGAATACACTTCTATATGATTCTAATCCAGATAACTATGTGTGTGTGTGTATGTGTGTGTGTATATTAATTACATATATAAGAGTAACAATGTCTTACTGAAGTTTTCCAAACAGACATTTTCTTTTTCGGTCACCATTTATACTGCAAAGAGCTGATCTTATTGGCAGATTGCAGTCGTTTGCCCAAACACCTGCGACCCGACGCAGATTAATAAAAGGCTTACTTACGGAGACTGTCATTCTCAATTTCCTCTTATTTAATTACTTATCATGAAAGGATCTGTTAATATGGGAGCTGCTGTCCCACTGTTAGAAGGGAAGCTGTTTATGAGCATCAGCCTGTTTCCCCTCAGTCTCTGCAACGACGGGTCGATGTGTGTGTCCAGCGCACAGCTCCACACTGAGCTGTTGTTGGCCTGGTGTTGGGTCTGCATGTGTGTCAAACTCACACACATTTCCATGTCCTTCTTTGCATTTTCTATATATTCAATGTCTTTGTTTTCACAGCATTAGAAAGATTTGCTTCATATTCAGCTACATCCAAGAATATCACTGGTACTTTGATTAACTATCTTGAAATCTTGTGTTGCTATATCCTCTCAATTTATTTTTCATTGTTCTTCCCAAAACTGTTGGTAGAGTTGTGTGATAAAGCAAAACATTGTTATGGTGGATGAAGAAAGAGCCCTCCTAATTGCTTTGGTACCCTTGGAGAATGATAACGATCTCGCTAATTATTTGTGCTTATTGTATTGTATGACAATACAACCAGAAATCACAATAAGAGTCTGATCAACAGTAAGATCTTCATTCATTGAGTGACACTGATGGAAAGACAACAAAGAAACGTCCCCTCTGTGTGAAGTGGATTACATTAAAACAGCACACTTGCTGTAATGGAGGCAATTATGCTCATTTTTAGAAGAAGGCCCTCTTCACTGGTACGAAACAATATGATAATTTGTTCAGCTCTGGTCGGTTTTAACCAGCGCAATATATCAAGGTATTGTTTATCGAAAAAAATACATCAAATTAAAAAAGAACAGCTTCGATTTCTGCTTCACTGTGGCTGTTTTTCACAGTAGAACCACATAACAAAGTCCACACATTTATTGGTGCAGGCAACAAACAAACCACACAAAACACACACACACAATGACACGATGACAAAAACCCAGCGCCCCGACCTCCATATCAGAAAGGGCTGGAAACACTCTTGACATGTGAAGAGGACAGATGTTTCCGTGTTTTTTGCATGCAAGAAAAAGTTGGGGATGTTGCCAAGCGCCATTGCAGCGTTGAAGAGCACTTGACTTTCGACTGCCCGGGACGCTGGCTTCAGATGGGCTGGGAGATCCCCAGTCATGGCTGCAGTGAGCAACACATCACACAAGCAGAACCACAGGGCAATGCAGAGGAGACAATCGACTCTTTGGGACATGGGAGGACACCAGAGCACCAAAAAAATTTTAAGAAAAAAACAACCCACACTGCCACAGGGAGAATGAGCAACTACACACAAGCAGACACCTTTCAGTTTTCACTTGAACTCTTAATTAGTTAATTGGATTAATTATCCAACTAACTGCAAAAGTTTAACCCCCATCCTAGGTCTGACAGAGGGGATGGTTAAAGAGACCAAATCAATGATTGCATCCTTATTTGCACCTCAGATAAAGGTCATTGTCATTTCTTTATGTTTAATGTTGTATTAAGTTTATACAGGAAGAATTGAAGAAACTGAAAGAAATTAAAATGTTTATATCTGTTCAGTTAAATGAGGATTCATTTGAGTACATTACACCTCCAAGGATGTTTGGCTACAGCTAAAATAGCCACAGCAATATAATTCGGCAAAGCATTCTAATTTGCTTACTTGGCATTAATTAGCTTACTTAAGATAATTAGCCCATATGCAAATCTCAGCACTAATGAATCCCTAAGCCCGTTTTGTCTAATTATTATATAATTTCTTAGTCGTATTTAACCCACAAAGATGTACTGCAACGTTCGTGTGTTGGAGCGAGTGTGGTAATTAAAAGAACTGTAATTTATTTTTGTATCTAAGGTTAATTAGGAAAGCGACTTTTCCCAATACTTATAGCGGGAACATCAACATCGCTAATCTTCGAGGACATCGACTAACTGGCGAGGAACTTTGTTTGAGTTAATCAACGCTGCGCGGCCTCATTTGCATTTATAAGTGGGATTAAGAAGGGGGATAATTAGCATGTATGCAGATGTTAATTTGAGTTATTACAATTGGCATTCTCCATTCAAATGTACAATTCTTGAAGATGAGTATTTTCTTTTCCTGTGCTTTTCTTGACAAGTGAATGGCTCAGTCGTCACCATACATTAAACACACACCGACGCTCAGGAGCTGGTGTTTCAGCTGATTAAAAAATTTCACTGACGCATTGTCTCTTTCTCTGTTCAACACTGACATCCTTGCACCTCAAGAGGAAGATACAGACCTCACCAAATCAATCAAAAGCTAAATTCTGGAGTATCTCAATGACAAATATTCTGATCCTGAGACCAGCAGGCTGCTGAATATTTGCTCCCTCACTGATCCAAGGTTTAAAACCACTTATATTGAACACGACAAAATTCAGGAGGTGAAATCCCAAGCTGTTGACGAGATAGAGTCCCTACTTGCTAACACCCACTCTGAGTCTGGCACTGTGGAGTCCAGTTCAACAGCAAGTGCAGAAGTTCCACCTGAGCCACCAGCCCGAAAAAAGAAGGCATTGGGGACCTTCTTCAAACAGGCAACATCCTCATCTTCTTCTAGGGCTTTGTCCCAGAGGGAGGCAATTGACAGTGACACAAATCCACTAAGGTGGTGGAGCATCCATGAGGCACATTTCCCCAAATTTGCAAAATTAGCAAAGAAATACCTGTGTGTTCCAGCAACTAGCTCCCCATCTGAGGGGGTTTTTAGTGCCAGTGGGAACATAGTTTCATGCCACAGAGCTTCTCTTAAACCAGAGACAGTTGACAGACTTGTGTTCTTAGCTTAAAACTTGTAAACATACTTATCCCAGTTTAATTAATTCCCCCAGTTGTAAATTGTGAATTGCATGCACTAAAAAAGTTGACAGAATGCACTTTCTGTACTTGTTTTGCACTACTTAAATTACATGTGTTCATTAAATAAAAAGCAGTGATCACTTGGTCTAGATTTTTTTTTAACTGCTTAAATTTGCACTAAACATTTTGTATTTACTTTAGCAACAATAGCTGTTCTATCTAAATCGTTTTTGTTGTTTGTTAATGGGGGCAAAAGAAAATCATGTTTTTTTATTATTTAAAAGCAAATGCAAACATATCGAGATATATAGCGAACATCGTATAAATGTTGACGATATCGAGATATCCAATTTGTTTATATATCGCCCAGCCCTACCTGGGACAGTGACAATTTTCCTCCCACAGCTTTGTTTGCATCCTAGCAAGCAGGCCTGTTTTCTCACCACACAGCGCAGGCGCTCCTCTGTGCTCAGACCCACTCATTTCTCCCACGGAAACTTAATTCGGTTCACGCATCTCTCAACTTGCTGAAATGTGTCCCTTGCTGTGGTGGTGCCGTGCATTGCTGCAACTTCCAAAAGCTCTTCAGTAACATTTAGATGTGAATTTACCCCCTGGGCTGTGTCCGGTATGTCAGCGCTCTCGTCAACAGCAGGGCCTCAAGGCCGGCCGCTTTTCTCTCTAATACAATCCAACACGAACCCGTAGCCACTGATTGCCGGCGAATCGGCTGAAATTGGCAAAGGGGAGCGAGGACCTGGATTTTATTAAGCGAAAGAAAAGGAGATCTTCTTTCAGATGTAATGAGCATTTCCATCTGATTTAAGAAAGCCGGTGCCCTTCTTTTTTTTCTTTTTTTTAACTCTGCTGCTGCTGCTTAAATTAAAATCCAGCCAGTTTATATGGAAGCGAGTGATTCAAACACGATGGGGTTTTGAAAGGCAAACACTGCCACTTTGTCACCAAGAACAGATTTAAAAGGGTGCATTGTGATTGATACAGGATTATTATTCATGTTTCAATTAAAACAACAAAGCAGTATATTCAAATATGTCAAGTATTTAATTAAATTGCATAGTTTTTACAATTTAGGAGTACAGTAGCTTGCATAGACATATATATATATATATATACACACACATACATACACACACACACCGATCAGCCATAACATGACCACCTGCCTAATATTGTGTAGGTCCCCGTTTTGCAGCCAAAACAGCCCTGACCCGTCGACGCATGGACTCCACTAGACCTCTGAAGGTGTGCTGTGGTATCTGAAACCAAGACGTTAGCAGCAGATCCTTTAAGTCCTGCAAGTTGCTAGGTGGGGCCTCCATGGATCGGACTTGTTTGTCCAGCACATCCCACAGATGATCAATTGGATTGAGATCTGGGGAATTTGGAGGCCAAGTCAACACCTTGAACTCGTTGTTGTGTTTCTCAAACCATTCCTGAACCATTTTTGCTTTGTGGCAGGGCGCATTATCCTGCTGAAAGAGGCCAATGCCATCAGGGAATACTGTTTCCTTGAAAGGGTGTACATGGACTGCAACAATGCTTAGGTAGGTGGTACGTGTCAAAGTAACATCCACATGAATGGCAGGACCCAAGGTTTCCCAGCAGAACATTGCCCAAAGCATCACACTGCCTCCGCCAACTTGCCTTCTTCCCATAGTGCATCCTGGTGCCATGTGTTCTCCAGGTAAGCGACGCACACACACCCGGCCATCCACGTGATGTAAAAGAAAACGTGACTCATCAGACCAGGCCACCTTCTTCCATTGCTCCATGGTCCAGTTCTGATGCTCACGTGCCCATTGTAGGCGCTTTCGGCAGTGGACGGGTCAGCATGGTAACCCTGACTGGTCTGCGGCTATGCAGCCCCATACGCAACAAACTGCGATGCGCTGTGTGTTCTGACACCTTTCTATCAGAACCAGCATTAACTTTTTCAGCAATTTGAGCTACAGTAGCTCATCTGTTGGATCGGACCACACAGGCCAGCCTTCGCTCCCCATGTGCATCAATGAGTCTTGATGTATGTATGTGTGTGTGTATATACACTCACCTAAAGGATTATTAGGAACAACTGTACAATTTCTAATTAATGCAATTATCTAACCAACCAATCACATGGTAGTTGCTGTTAATAGATTATGTTTATCAATTAAATAATTGCAAAGTGAGTGAACAGAAGAAAAATCTAAATCAAATCCATACTTGGTGTGACCACCCTTGGCCCTTCAAAACAGCATCAATTCTTCTAGGTACACTTGCACACAGTTTTTGAAGGAACTCGGCAGGTAGGTTGGCCCAAACATCTTGGAGAACTAACCACAGTTCTTCTGTGGATTTAGGCAGCCTCAGTTGCTTCTCTCTCTTCATGTAATCCCAGACAGACTCGATGATGTTGAGATCAGGGCTCTGTGGGGGCCATACCATCACTTCCAGGACTCCTTGTTCTTCTTTACGCTGAAGATAGTTCTTAATGACTGTCGCTGTAGGTTTGGGGTCGTTGTCATGCTGCAGAATAAATTTGGGGCCAATCAGATGCCTCCCTGATGGTATTGCATGATGGATAAGTATCTGCCTGTACTTCTCAGCATTGAGGTGACCATTAATTCTGACCAAATCCCCAACTACATTTGTAGAAATGCAGCCCAAAACTTGCAAGGAACCTCCACCATGCTTCACTGTTGCCTGCAGACCCTCATTCGTGTACCGCTCTCCAGCCCTTCGGCGAACAAACGGTCTTCTGCTACAGCCAAATATGTCCAATCAAATCAAATCAATTTATAACTTTTTTGAAATGCGTTTTTCTGGATTTTTTTGTTGTTATTCTGTCTCTCACTGTTAAAATACACCTACCATTAAAATTATAGACTGATCATTTCTTTGTCAGTGGGCAAACGTACAAAATCAGCAGGGGATCAAATACTTTTTTCCCTCACTGTATATTTATACTTCTTTATCCTACTGCATAGTTAGATTATTTAGTTAGATTACTTTCATCTCTCTCTGTCTCTCTCACACACACCCTTGTTTATGACCCCCTGTACAGGACACAGGACACAACGCAGCTCTCAGATTCACGTGTTAGTGTGTGCTCCATTGTATGATTTCTTTTACACTTATTGTTAGGTCTCACTTGCTTTTAACCACAGTTTAAATCTGATTAACACCAATGTGGCAAAAGTGAATTGCCAGAAACCCTGAGGGTCAAGAGAGTGAAGTGAAAAACACAATTGTTAACTTTTGCAGTTCATGACTCCATTGTGAAAATACACTCACCTAAAGGATTATTAGGAACACCATACTAATACTGTGTTTGACCCCCTTTCGCCTTCAGAACTGCCTTAATTCTACGTGGCATTGATTCAACAAGGTGCTGAAAGCATTCTTTAGAAATGTTGGCCCATATTGATAGGATAGCATCTTGCAGTTGATGGAGATTTGTGGGATGCACATCCAGGGCACGAAGCTCCCGTTCCACCACATCCCAAAGATGCTCTATTGGGTTGAGATCTGGTGACTGTGGGGGCCAGTTTAGTACAGTGAACTCATTGTCATGTTCAAGAAACCAATTTGAAATGATTCGACTTTTGTGACATGGTGCATTATCCTGCTGGAAGTAGCCATCAGAGGATGGGTACATGGTGGTCATAAAGGGATGGACATGGTCAGAAACAATGCTCAGGTAGGCCGTGGCATTTAAACGATGCCCAATTGGCACTAAGGGGCCTAAAGTGTGCCAAGAAAACATCCCCCACACCATTACACCACCACCACCAGCCTGCACAGTGGTAACAAGGCATGATGGATCCATGTTCTCATTCTGTTTACGCCAAATTCTGACTCTACCATCTGAATGTCTCAACAGAAATCGAGACTCATCAGACCAGGCAACATTTCTCCAGTCTTCAACTGTCCAATTTTGGTGAGCTTGTGCAAATTGTAGCCTCTTTTTCCAATTTGTAGTGGAGATGAGTGGTACCCGGTGGGGTCTTCTGCTGTTGTAGCCCATCCGCCTCAAGGTTGTACGTGTTGTGGCTTCACAAATGCTTTGCTGCATACCTCGGTTGTAACGAGTGGTTATTTCAGTCAAAGTTGCTCTTCTATCAGCTTGAATCAGTCGGCCCATTCTCCTCTGACCTCTAGCATCAACAAGGCATTTTCGCCCACAGGACTGCCGCATACTGGATGTTTTTCCCTTTTCACACCATTCTTTGTAAACCCTAGAAATGGTTGTGCGTGAAAATCCCAGTAACTGAGCAGATTCTGAAATACTCAGACCGGCCCGTCTGGCACCAACAACCATGCCACGCTCAAAATTGCTTAAATCACCTTTCTTTCCCATTCAGACATTCAGTTTGGAGTTCAGGAGATTGTCTTGACAAGGACCACACCCCTAAATGCATTGAAGCAACTGCCATGTGATTGGTTGATTAGATAATTGCATTAATGAGAAATTGAACAGGTGTTCCTAATAATCCTTTAGGTGAGTGTAAAGAGACCAGCCTTCATACTAATTACCCACAGTAAGTCAGATTCAACTGCTAGAGGAAACCAGAATCGTTTAGTTAAAGACGTTTATTGGTATTGTTTTTAAAGGCATTGGGAATTCCGTACTGGGATCTGGGAGCCCTGTGGATTAAATATCTCCACTGTTTTTAATTATAAAATCAACCTTGAACACAGATATTTCAAAACCAAACCCAAAGAAAACAATGTATAAGAAACATAAGAGACATAAGAAAGATTGCAATCGAGAGGAAGCCATTCAACCCATCGTGCTCGTTTGGTGTCCATTAATAACTAAGTGATCCAAGGATCCTATCCAGTCTATTTTTAAATGTTCACAAATTGTTGCTTCAACCACATCGCTGGGGAGTTTGTTGCAAATTATGTTCCATACTCTCTGTGTGAAGAAGTGTCTCCTGTTTTCTGTCTTGAAGCCCAATTTCCATTTGTGTCCCGGGTGCGTGTGTCCCTGCTGATCTGGAAAAGCTCCTCTGGTTTGATGTGGTCGATGCCTTTCATGATTTTGAAGACTTGAATCAAGTCCCCACGTAGTCTCCTCTGTTCCAGGGTGAAAAGGTTCAGTTCCCTCAGTCTCTCAGTAGGACATTCCCTTCAGACCTGGAATAAGTCTGGTTGCTCTCCTCTGAACTGCCTCTAGAGCAACGATATCTTTCTTGAAGTGTGGAGCCCAGAACTGTCCATAGTATCCAGAAGAGCTCTAACTAGTGCACTGCCCTTGTTGTCAATTCTACACTTTTGACAATATACCCTAACATCCTGTTTGCCTTTTTTATTGCTTCCCCACATTGCTTGGATGGAGAAAGTGAGGAGTCCACGTAGACTCCTAGGTCTTTCTCATGCGTTACTTCATCTAGTTCTATTCCTCCCATAGTGTAATTATAGTCAACATTTTTGTTACCTGCATGTAATACCTTGCACTTGTTCACATTAAATTTCATCTGTCAGGTGTCGGTCCACAACTGAATGTTATCTAAGACCCTTTGAATAGCCTGTGCTGCAGAGATTGTATCTGCTGAGCCACCTAATTTAGTATCATCGGCAAATTTGACAAGTTTGCTAACTATCCCGGAGTCCAGATCATTAATATACACTCACCTAAAGGATTATTAGGAACACCTGTTCAATTTCTCATTAATGCAATTATCTAACCAACCAAACACATGGTAGTTGCTTCAATGCATTTAGGGGTGTGGTCCTGGTCAAGACAATCTCCTGAACTCCAAACTGAATGTCTGAATGGGAAAGAAAGGTGATTTAAGCAATTTTGAGCGTGGCATGGTTGTTGGTGCCAGACGGGCCGGTCTGAGTATTTCACAATCTGCTCAGTTACTGGGATTTTCACGCACAACCATTTCTAGGGTTTACAAAGAATGGTGTGAAAAGGGAAAAACATCCAGTATGCGGCAGTCCTGTGGGGGTCGAAAATGCCTTGTTGATGCTAGAGGTCAGAGGAGAATGGGCCGACTGATTCAAGCTGATAGAAGAGCAACTTTGACTGAAATAACCACTCGTTACAACCGAGGTATGCAGCAAAGCATTTGTGAAGCCACAACACGTACAACCTTGAGGCGGATGGGCTACAACAGCAGAAGACCCCACCGGGTACCACTCATCTCCACTACAAATAGGAAAAAGAGGCTACAATTTGCACAAGCTCACCAAAATTGGACAGTTGAAGACTGGAAAAATGTTGCCTGGTCTGATGAGTCTCGATTTCTGTTGAGACATTCAGATGGTAGAGTCAGAATTTGGCGTAAACAGAATGAGAACATGGATCCATCATGCCTTGTTACCACTGTGCAGGCTGGTGGTGGTGGTGTAATGGTGTGGGGGATGTTTTCTTGGCACACTTTAGGCCCCTTAGTGCCAACTGGGCATCGTTTAAATGCCACGGCCTACCTGAGCATTGTTTCTGACCATGTCCATCCCTTTATGACCACCATGTACCCATCCTCTGATGGCTACTTCCAGCAGGATAATGCACCATGTCACAAAGGTCGAATCATTTCAAATTGGTTTCTTGAACATGACAATGAGTTCACTGTACTAAACTGGCCCCCACAGTCACCAGATCTCAACCCAATAGAGCATCTTTGGGATGTGGTGGAACGGGAGCTTCGTGCCCTGGATGTGCATCCCACAAATCTCCATCAACTGCAAGATGCTATCCTATCAATATGGGCCAACATTTCTAAAGAATGCTTTCAGCACCTTGTTGAATCAATGCCACGTAGAATTAAGGCAGTTCTGAAGGCGAAAGGGGGTCAAACACAGTATTAGTATGGTGTTCCTAATAATCCTTTAGGTGAGTGTATGTTCGGACAGTTGCACCACCTGACATTTTGGGGCTTTGGAACACCAAAACTCAAACAATGTATTATATTTAAATAAAACGAAATTGGTTCCATATAAAGTAGATATCATAGAATAACTGTATATATTACATGTATTTCTTAAAAGAATGTTGAGGAAAATAATGGCTTCGGACACAAACAATGCCAACTCTGTATCCAGTGTGCTCCAGTCTACCTCTTCTAAGTGCCGCCTCATACCTTCAAGGTTTGCTTTTCTAAAATTGTAGACCATTGTTTTAGACTTGGTCATTGTTTTTTGAAAGAATGCCTCAAAGCTAACCATGTTGCGATCACAGTTTGCCATTGGTTCTCTAACTAGTGTCCCTCTGACTCTATCCTGGTCATTTGGAATGATCAAGTCAATGCATGCGCTCTCCCTGGTCGGTTCCCTGACAAATTGAGTTACAAAGCAGTCATTTACCATCTCAACCATTTCTATTTCTGCTTCTGTAGTCCCCACTGGGCTTTCCCAGTCTAAGTTTGGGAAATTGAAATTCCCCATTATAACAGCCACATCCTTGCTACATTCAGTCCTGATTACATTGTACAATGCAGCATCTTTCTGAATATCTGAGTTGGGTGGTCTGTAACACACTCCTACCACTAATCCTCTGGATCTCTTGTTCAAAAGTTTAACCCACAAAGATTCTGTTTCGTTACTGGGATCAAATTTGAGTTATTCTGCCTCAATGTCATTTCTGATATATAATGCTAACCTACCTCCTCCTTTCAACTTGTATTCATCCCCATCATTTTCTGTAAGCCATGTTTCTGTCACTCCTACAACATCATAGTCACACACCAGCACTGTGGCTTCTAGGTCTGACATCTTGTTCCTTATACTCCTGGCATTGAGGTACAAACACTTCAGGACTTTCCTACTAGCAGTTTCCCTTTGTTTTCTTTCCTTAGTGGAACATGTCCCATTGTCAGAGCTCCCAGCCCCCCTGGTCCCTAGTTTAAAAGATTCTTCTGCTTTCATTGCTCTCTGGTCAAACTTGTTCCTTTAAGGAATGTACTGCTGCTTTAAGGATCATATTTTCAAGAAGAAAGGAAAGCTATTGAGTCAGGCCACAGCTAACATACAAGAAACTGATTCATATGGCCCTAATCTATGGATTTCCAGTCTCTGGTTTAGAGGGAGCATGTGATTGGCTGCTGACTGCAGAGATGTCCACCAGAGCTGCAGGCGGGTTCAGACCCTGGTGAGGATGATGAGCCACAGAGGAGCTTCCCTGAGACGCTTTCTGACAGGTTGTGCAGAAAGTCTTGGGTTGTGTAAACCCAATGTGTCATCAGTTGTCCGAGCGGCTGCTCTCAGATGATCCCGCAGGTCATTCAGTTCTCTGGCAGCAGCTCTGGTGGCCATTCCTGCAGTCAGCAGCCAATCACTGCTCCCTCAAAACTGAGACCTCTATGTGTTGTGTTGAGTGACAAAACTGCACATTGTAGAGTGGCCTTTTATTGTCCCAGCACACGGGGCACCTGTGTAATGATCGTGCTGTTTAATCAGCTTCTTGATGTGCCGCACCTGTCAGGAGGATTATCTTGGCAAAGGAGAACAGGGATGTCAACACATCTGTGCACAAAATATGAGAGAATTAATCGCTGGAGATCAAGTTCAGACCGTTTATGGTTGTTTTTTTATGTTGCTGTCCTGGTCCATAAACAAACGATACGGTCCCCAAAATACAATTAATTCTGTACCACAATAGATCACATACAACACCTCATTTTAACACGACAGATGCTTTCACGTGGAGATCGTACACTACACTATAAAAAATCTTCTCAAGCGCTATCATGTCCGAGCACCATCGAAATCACAGCAAACCGCATCCCTGCAGCAAGTCTGTCACTGGCAGTGAGAAAGAAAGGTTTCGTAGTCGGCTGGATCTGGATAACAATCATGTTTAGCATATTTGTCGGCGCTAGCTGAATTTGTCAGGGGAATCTTCTCCGGCGAGCAACACTGTCGCCCTCATCAGCATAAACAGCGGAATAATTACAGACCAGACAATGACAACAGAAAACACCCCCACCCAGCCTGTAAATCGCTGTACATTTTTTCTCTGAAGGAGGAAGCGATCTGGTACACATTTGATCATGGTGCCAGAAAGCCTTCGTCTTGAAATAATTAAGAGAAATTTCTCCCCAAAGTCCATCTGGTGTACGACCTTGGCACAGCACTTTTAATAACTTTTATAGGACGCCTTAAGCAATATAGCCTCAGTGAAAAGGCCTGGGGACATCAGGGGCGACGGAAAAGAGGAAAAGCAATCACTCGCCGGCACGTACTTTGACATTTCATTAAGAGATTTCCGTCTTTTAGGACTCAAAATAATCACAAATCACACAAATATGAGAGAGATATGGGACAATTTACAGGCATTGTAATAAAAACATGAATAAACACACAAGACTCAAGAGTGCAGATTGAACCCCCCCCCCCCCATCGCTAACTAGGACTGTTGTGCATGAAAACTCTCAGCCCAGGAGCTCAGAGGAGCACAGATGTTCACTCACGATTACAGACCCAAAACAAACGGCAAAAACCAGTTAAACAACAACCCTTTACTTTGGCATCAAGACACAAACGAGGCAAAAATACAAACAAACGAAAGTCATATTCCTAGGGGTCTGTATACCCAAACATAGACATCTCCTTTGTAATAAACATAAGGAGAATGAGACATAAAAACCCACTTCCCCTACTGAAGACACTGGAACCCACTAAAACCAGATCAAATTTGTTCCTTGTTTTTAATTCGGAAATCGCCAATCCCCCCATAAGCGAAGGGTATGCTGTCCAGCCACTGTTTTGCCACAGCCACAACCGCTACGGTTGCTTGCTTGGCTCTTCTGTGGGCGAAGAGCAAGGTAGTTCTTGCTGGAAAAACCAGGCCAAGCGTCCAAGACCCACAGATCGACCCACTGGGGGGCAACAGCACCTTGGTTTCTTGCTTTGGCACTCCTGGAAGTCTGGTGCCGGCTGCGCCACCACTGGGGACACAAACCCTGGTCCCCGGAGAGACCCCCGCTAGGTGGCACAAGCCAAGGAGCAGAGGGGCAAAGCAAGGCATGCTGGGAAAGAGCAACCGCTGCCTGATAACTCGTGCCTGGGACGGGCCAAGGCAGTGTGTGTGAAGGAGAGCGGCCACTCATTCACATCAGGAACATCTAGGCTTGCAAATAATAATAATAATAAAAAGCCAGTGTTTAAAGAGGCAGGACAAGCATTTAGCGATTTTATTCCAAAATAGGACACAAAACAGTAAAACATGTTCAATTAATTAAAAACTGTACAGTACAAAAAGGTAAGTGATCCATAATTTAAGATGGCAGCCCTTTAAAATCACCGGTGCTCGGCTTCCAGCTCCCACAGTCGTCTCACTTCTCTTAATTATCTTTTTATATACATTTCTATTCCACTACCATAATGTGTCAAGTTTACGAACGATGTACAAAAACGCGGCCGGGCGAGACGAATGCAGATCTCCTCCCTCGTCCGCTGGAGCAGAACATGGTCTCGCTGCGCTCTGCGGGACGAAGTTTCAGCAGAGAGAGAGGATGCGCCTTCCATCCCTCCAATAGATCCACGTGCGTCTCCCGTCTCTAGTGACGGACGGGACATCATGTGAATTTATACGTGAGATCATTAAGGAAGACGGCAGGTCAGATATATAAATGCACAACGAAGATAAGTCAACTCTTTAGTCCTCTCTGCTCAGATACCATGAAAGGATATGATTCATAGTCCAGAGTCTGGGTCAGCACTCCAGTCAGGACAAACTCTGCATTGTGGACGTCTGGAGGGAAGAAGGACAGAGGATAGTGTAAGTGTGTGTGTGTGATTACTAACCAATTAAATGGAAATATGAACATATTCCTGGCTTGCATTTACCGATATTCTTGGCAAAATACTCTCGGCACAAGTGCAGGTCGTTCTCACATGATATCAGGATGATCTCGGGTAAACTCTGTGGGGAGAGGAACACAATCTAGGTATCGAACCATCCCAGTGAGATCCCATAGCCTGCGTCTCCGCTGCGTTTTGTCCTTCTGTGGGGGCGGTGGAGTTGTACCTTATTCTGCTTGTGCTCCATGATCTTGCGGAAGGAGGGCTGCTTCGAGAGCACCCTGCCCCCAGCGCACTCCACGATGGCTTTCATGGTAATGAGGCTCGGACAGATACCAGGGGTTATATAGAAATACTTGCCCTGTGGAGAAGGAAAGGGATGGAGATCAGATTCATTCATTTGGTGTAATTACAATTATGCATGCAGGAGGACACAGGGAGGATAGAGGGACGCCCCACGCAGCAGGACAGAGGGACGCCCAATGCAGGACACCACACGCAGGAGGACAGGGAGACGCCCCACACAGGAGTACAGGGGGAGGATAGAGGGACACCCCATGCAGGACGCCCCATGCAGGAGGACAGGGGGAGGCTAGGGACGCCCCACGCAGGACAACAGTGGGACGCCCCACACAGGAGGACAGGGGGAGGTCAGGGGAACGCCCCCCCGCAGGAGGATAGAGGGACACCCCATGCAGGACGCCCCACGCAGGAGGACAGGGGGACGCTAGGGACGCACCACACAGGAGGAGAGGGAGATGCCCCACACAGGAGGACAGGGGGAGGCTATGAACACCCCATGCAGGAGGACAGGGGGAGGTCAGGGAAAGTCCCCACGCAGGAGGACAGGGGGAGGCTAGGGACGCACCACACAGGAGGACAGGGAGATGCCCCACACAGAAGGACAGGGGGAGGCTAGGAATGCCCCATGCAGGAGGACAGGGGGAGGTCAGGGGAACGTCCCCACGCAGGAGGACAGGGGGAGGCTAGGGGGACGCCCCATGTAGGAGGACAGAAGGAAGCTAGGGGGATGCCCCACGCAGGAGGACAGGCGGAGGTCAGGGGAATGCCCCTCCGCAGGAGGACAGGGGGACGCCCCATGCAGGAGGACATGGCAGCAAAACACAGATGTTGTGCGGGGGTGGGGGGCATCTACCTTAAAGAGGGGCGCAGCATGGGCCCTCTTCAGCGACTCCTCCAGGCTGAAGGAGAACAGCACCTCTGCCTCGGCGTCTCTCAGCATGAAGTTCTGCTCATCTGGGAGGGGAGGGGGGAGGGGGACGGAGAAAATCCAGATTTAAGGTTGACTGTATAACTGTCATCTCATCAACCACTCCTGTGTGCCGAGTGGAAATGTCCCTCCCTCTCTATCTCACACAGGTTCCACACCAGTAGGGACGTACCAACGAACTTGTGGGTCTTCCAGCTCTCCTCGAGCCACTCCGGGGTGACGATGTGCTTCACGATGGACATGGCTGTCAGGAACTTCACCGTCCGCGTCACCTTGTTGGCCACCAGGTGGGAGCACTTCCGCGCGCACTCCGCAACCTCCCCCCCCAACACGTACAGCTTCTGCACACAGGAAACACACGTGTATGCGGTCAGTGCGGTAAATCGATAAAACGTAACCAAGCGCCTGACACACCTGCCTGGGAACATCTCCGCAGGTTTAAAGATCTTGTGGTCACCAAGACTAAACAGACTCAGGACTGGTATGTGCTGGCAAATCCCTTAAAGATTGTATTCGCTATTACATCTGTAGTCAATTGTATTTTGTTCATAGTTTTTGAAAACCTATTTGATTTTGATGACAATTTATTATAATCGGTTCTCCTTTCAGGTCTTTTGTGAAGTGTCTTGAAGCCTCCTGGTTCGAAAGGCGTTCAATAAACAAAGATTATGAAAGATAGCCACCTCGCCTGGATGACTGAGGGTGAGGACAACTTTTAAACAATCAATGTGTATTTACAAATGCATGTCTGATACACAAGCATTTAATATCAGATTACCTACCGATTGTAATCACCCTTGGGACGCATTCTCGAACTTCCACAAATACTCGAAAACAAACGTCTCACGAACGTGTTTGAAATAAGATTTTTTTTGGGTGATTTAAAAACCCATATTTTACTCTAACTCTGTCAGTTGAGGATTTCTCCAGACCCTCTTAAACGGGAGGAAAAAAAGGATACCCGCCCTAAAAACACTGGATTTGTAAGCAGGGTGATACGCTGATCATTTAATCCAAGATCCCTTTATCAGATTACAGTGAATAACAGCTGACAACATGATTCAAACGCATGTTTTTGCAATAATCAAGTGCAGATGTGACACGTCCCAGCCAATTAACACGAAAAGAAAATGGGCTAATTAAACATAAGATT
This sequence comes from Amia ocellicauda, assembly GCF_036373705.1. Classification (NCBI taxonomy): domain Eukaryota; kingdom Metazoa; phylum Chordata; class Actinopteri; order Amiiformes; family Amiidae; genus Amia; species Amia ocellicauda. Next base: position 62,285,464 of record NC_089851.1, on the reverse strand, counting down.
GCAGTTCACAGGATGAGACCAGAGTTAATTACTTGCAAGAACTGTAACTCATTTCAATCTCTGGTTTGAACGCAACACATCTAAATAAACACACAGAATTAAAAAAGTCCTAATTTCTTAACAGGATATTGCAGAGTCCTCTACCTTCTGTCATATATCATCAATGAAATGCGTTGAATCTCAAAGCCTTGCCTTTATATACTGCTGGACCTGGGCCGGTTCGAAGCCAGTGAAGAACACCGTCGGGGTGGATTCTGGAGACAGCTTTTTAGTTGGTGTTGGCAAATCTTCAATCCTGGAAACAAAAACATGGAAACACTGCCTCGAGTTCATGCATCACCCCCTGCACACAGACACCTGCCCCCGCCCTTCAGATGCCCTGATTCATGGCGGTGTTACACAGACATTTCCAAGTGTTTTCCAGAGACTGCGTGCTGTATGGGCAGCTCAGAGAACATGCTTCAAGAACTGTGCACATTGAAATGTCGATCCAAAACCACACTGAACACAAGCCACACAATATTCCATTCTCTTAGCGTCACTGTTCTTATTCCTTGTGTTCCAATGTGATTAATGAGGAAGTAGGCACTGCTCAAAAGCACATCAGATATAAATTGCCCCTGGAGCCTGAGCCATAATCTAGCACCATGCGGCAAGCCCAACAGAACAAAAAAGGCAAGAGAATTGTTAGTACTGATCAGACACTATATTGAACTCATCCAGATAATTAAATCACGCTCAAACAGGCTTGTGCTTCTCTGCCTTTCTGTCCGTGTCTGGAAAAGTCTGTAGCTGACAGAAACGGATGGAGATCCTCTATATCAATCACCTGTCTCTCTAGGTTACTTTATTACCATTATCTCAGGAGTCGAGTACCCCAGTTTGTCTGTACGGGGGCCCTCTTTTAATCGGCTGCCCGAGATACAGATTGAGCGTCTGACACGTCCACATAGTAGCCGTCGGGGAAGGGGGGTGCAGGTTTACCTGGGCTTCTTTGCGGGAGGCGGAGGAGCCGGCTCATTCGGTTTCTGCTTCTGCTGAAGACGTATGCTCTGTTCAGGTTCAAAAACATATAAATAGATCAATGTTAAGCAGAACATTTTCACCCCACATTCCAACCACACCAATCAGTTGAACTACAGTGCTAAACATAATAAAACCGTGTTTGGAACTCTAAATCGCACCACATCGAAAGGCACACTGATATCAAGGCCGAACTGAACAGGGACACAATATAATACAGGCACATTCGCTTCTCGAGGAAGGTATTTGCAGACTAATGATGCTGGAGAAGAGAAATCAATCAGTTGGAAGTAGGACTGTGACCAGCTGTTCTTTCACAAACAACATTTCTCTTCAAATGTACAAGCCAAAGGAATGCTGCACAATATTCCTGAACACTACACTACGTCTAATGTCCACCTTCCCACAACAAGAGATCCACAGATTCAGATCTATTAACTAGATTGGTGGAAGGAGGTATTAAACTACTAGGTCAAAAACAGTCCATTAAACTCAAGCCGAGGACAGGGCGGGTCATCTCTTCACTTCCCCATTTCCCGTTGGCTTTTTTCTGTCATATTTAGCAATAGCCCTGCATCTCCATCTGTAGCTGTGAATTCACAAAAGCCCCACTTACCACAAGTGCTTCGGGAGAGATCTTCAGAGGGCCTCGCCAAGATCCTGCAAGACAGAATAAAAGATACAAAAACCTAGACCCACCTCGATACGAAACTGGAGCTCTAAGGGAATTCGTGCAACAGGACACCGGTGCGTTTCAAACACGTCACGTTCACCTGAGCCCTCGCTGGTTTAATCGTGCCAATTATTACATTAACTGAATCAAACAAGTCCCTTTCGTGGCGTCGGACACAGGTGATGATTTTAAGACCGCTATAAATTCTGCCACAACTTGGCAAGTAGGAGGCAGTGTTTCTCATTCAAAGGGCGCTAGGCAGCTGGAAGAAGCAGCTTATCTTAGCTACTTAAAGAAATTGAGCTGCTCTTGTTGGTGACCTCTCTCTATTCTTAGCACCGACACACAGCAATCAAAAGCACCGGCTCTACCGCCGCAGAAAACCAGTCCAGAGCCATTGAACAGGATGACCCCGCAAGTCAATTCCCCTCCAGTGCTTAATGGCAGCATTGTGTGCCTAAGAGGCTTCTTTCATCAGCCAACAGCCACCACAAATAGAATTCAAATACTTTTATACGGGACTGGAGCGCATTTATCCGCAATAAGAGGCAGCAAGGATATTCAGCAAGAGGGAAAGACAAGCGATTTTCATTAAGTGCCACGAATAAATGCCAGTTTGTGTGGGCTGTTTACAACAATGAGGCACGGAAACAAACGAGGAAGACACAAGGAAACAAAACTGAGGCTGCAATTGAAATTAAATTTAAAAAACATCAAAGACAATATGGAGTATATTGCAACAAGAAAACACTTTTTTTTTTTTTTTTTTTTAAACACACAGTACAGGTGTCCTTTCTGTGGACGCTCCCAGCTCTCACCCAGCAAGTTCTGAATCAGGTGCGGGTTGGGGGCCAGGGGGTCCTGCAGGTTGAACACGGAGTAGCGGCTGTGCTGCGCCTGCCTCAAGGCCTCGAAGTTGCCCAGCAGGATGTCGCAGAGCCACTGGGCATTGACGCACGGGATCCTCCACTCCTTGGCCTTCTCGTACTTCAGCCCACTGGGTCTGTGCAGGGGAGAAAGCAGGGGTCACATCCAGAGAGCAACGGTGCCGTCATGACCATCATACTAACATAAGAAAGTGTCCAATCGAGAGGAGGCCATTCGCCCCATCGTGCTCGTTTGGTGTCCATTAATAACTAAGTGATCCAAGGATCCTATCCAGTCTATTGGCCTGCCTACGCTGCCCTGTACACCAGCACTAAAGCACTAAAGCTCTCGGTACTTCATACCAAACGTTCAACTCATAAAGGCTTGGAGATTTCATGTTCAATATCAAATTCAACTGTTTGCTTTTCTGTTACTGAAAGACTCCTGAATTCTACACTTTTTTTAAACTGAGCAGATTGAACAATTTGTTCATTCAAATCGAGCATCAGTTAAGCAATTAAATAAGCGGCTGGAACAAAGACCCGGAGGACAGCGAGTCCCAGGATCAAGGCTGGAAGCCATTTGTCCAGGGAACAGCTTTTGTCCCACGTCTGAAATTCATGATTTCGATATTTTCAGGACACACACGCAGCTGCTGGCGGAGGGAAACAAACAAAAAGAAACATCTACTTGAAAAAGCCTGCAAAGTACATCCTCCCACACAAGGCTAGATGGTAGAAAATCTCACTGGCAGGAGAATTCTGTTGTGAATTTGTGAATTGTTGGCATCCAGTGAACAGATATGTAGGGCTTTGTCTAATTGTCATTTGTGAGAGGAATAATAACTGTGTTTGCCTTGGCTAATCCCACAGGCTTCAGTTTGATCCTGTACAGAAAATATGCACAACTAAGATTGATTTGTTCTACATTTGCAGTAAAACCTTCTGAATATCCTGAACAAAACAGAAACAATACAATCCTTTTAGATTATTAGGGCTTCTGATTTAATTCAACATTTCCTGAAAAACAAATCTATGCTTTCTTGGCCATAAGTGTATTAGAAGTAACCTTGCTTTAAAAAAATAAAAACAACAATAGGCAACCTCAACAACAATACCTAAATACATTCACTGTCTATGTTCTTGCACTTTTAACAAACAGATGATAGCACACACTGGTATGCTGCTGGATTTTATTTGCGACACACGTGCTCTTAAACTGTATTTCAGATGTGAATACATTGAACAGACTCCGCGTGAATCGAAAGCATGGAGAACGAGACCCGTACATAAAACCACAGCATTACACCAGGGACAGGGAAACCGTTAACAATTAGAAGACCTTTAGAATCTTGCTTGAGGTTCTTTAACCCCATTTCTTACTTTGGCTGAGGATTTTGCTTAAATTGTCTTTCAATATATATATTTTTAAACATACAATACCACTAACATTGTCATTCCTTGTGTGTTTGTGTTTCACTGGAATGTAATCATTTCAGGAAATTCAATTAAGCACATTCCATGTATGAGAGGCTGAAATTAAGGAATTAAAGGAATTGGAATTCGAAGCCTCTACAAAAACCTAAAAGACTATTTTATAAAGTTTATATTTAGAGTAAACTATTGATGTATTATGAATGGAAGGAAATGGACTTAAAAACACACAACAAAGCTTGGTCTTTTTAACTAATTAACAGTACTGTCAGATTGAAAGGGTGAAGCACAGATATTGAAGGCCTGACAGTGAACAGTAACAGGAGAACACCAGCCAGCACTTACTCTTTGCAGATGAGCACCGTGTTGCTGCGGCAGAGATAGCCGGTGTATTTGGCTCCTGCCAGGTACGCCATCAGCTTCAGGTCATCCCGGTCGGTGTCGACAAACCCAGTGACAGAAATGATCTACGGCACAGAAAGCACAATATCGGTTTACAGCTTTAGACTTCCCACTTCAGGTCTCATTCTCTGTCCGTTTGAAGTTCACCATGAACACACTGCTTAAAGGAACTTGACCTCTGACCCCTCTGCCCCACTCTTGACGTCTACCCCACTCCCCAGCAGGCAGGCGGCGCGACACCAGGAACAGAGTCACGTCTCGTTCTCGCTTGGCTTCACACACACGGGCGGGGAATCGAGTGCCTGGCCCGTATAGAAAGCGATGCCTCTGTATCTCTCCTCCTCTCAGTGACAGAGGCTGGCAATCATCTCAGATCGGGAGTTGATATCTCCCCGGCTCGAAACCCTGTCCATCAGCGTGATTGACAGCACGAGCTTTCTGCAGAGTGGGGGATTTGTGCGTCTGGGACAGATATGAAAGCCCCGATATTAAATCAGTCAGGACAGGTGGGAAGGACACCTAAACGCCAAGAGCAGATGCTAACGAGGACCACAATGCCGAGGATTACCAGCACTATTACTCTTCATATCACTGTAGCCAGGGATCAGAGGCAGACTGGGCCTCTTTAGGAGCTGCTATCAAGAGTGCTGTGTTTGTTTGCATGACTCAGCCCTGGCTTCCCAGGCAGTCCTTTGGGACGGCGCCGGATTGAGTTCTGCACCGGGAGATCACACAGTGAGTGTTAATAATGTTACTCCACAGTGTGGCGTGTGGCGCCCACACGTGCACACACACACACACACACACACCGGTGGAGAAATCAATCTCCCTGCCTGCTGAAATGATGCAGTCAGAGCCACTTGTGCTAGACATGGGAAAAGATGCATAGAAGGATATTGCTATCAGACAATCTGCGGCTGGCATTTTAAGGGTCTAGAAGCCAACAGAGCAACTGCCTCTGTGATTGACAGCTCGAGTCTGTGTCAATTACAAGGCACAAGATGCAGACTAGGCATCCAGGAAGAAAATAACAGCTTTATTGAGGCGTTAGGCTTTATTTATTGAAGACATGACACCTGCT